>NC_077247.1:36025434-36325434 GCF_947179165.1 Solanum dulcamara | reverse complement strand
ATCTTAGGCGTATTTCTCCCCCATTACAGGACTTATGTATGAATAGATCAATGACGAATTCTCTTCTTTCAGAGACTGCTGATACATCTAACATTCAAACACGATAAAAATCAGCATCAGCTGGTCCCTCTTCCCCGGAACACTATGTCACAAAGAGAAAAAATAAACTAGCCAAATAAGGACGAATATTTTGGAGACTAAAGAATGGGTGCTTACAGCATTTGCAACAATGTCAGTCAGCTGATCAGCCAGTGATTCATACAACTGCACCAAAACAAAAAATTGGCATTAGCACCAGTAGGAAATGAAGAACTTATCATCAGCAGAATCAAAATCTTTATTAAATTAAAATTGCAGAAGAAACCTTTGTTCTCAATGTCGTTCTTGCAACCATCTTCAATATCTCTTTATCTGGCTCATTACCCATCACTACAGGAGTCTTAAATTTTTCAAGAAATTGTAGAGTTGCTCTTTTTGCAATTTCAAAACCATCAACTAGCACACGAGGATGCATCCCTGCAAGAAAGGGACAAGCATTGGTTACCTAATTTAACCCAAAGGAGATGATAATGCATAAGATTTCATAAGGATCGCACAGGTGTAATACTAAAATACTGAAATAGTAAGTAAAAAGACCGAAATTTTTCATTGAATGTTCTTCTGAGAGCTTCTCTTCCAATTATATTTCTATTTTTACTTTCCAAAGGAGTGCTTAAACCATCATATGCTCGAGGGCTATTTTTTATGAACAAGAGCAGCACAGTTTCTTGTTTTGCTTTTCTTTTCTAGAGTCATGGATGAAGAATGCACCAAAATATAAGGCAATAAAGTTGCTTGGAAAAGTACATATATGCCAAACCTTCATCTATGCATCGTTCAGATTGTTTCATGAGCTCCCCAATGAAAAGCACAGTAGATGTAGTACCATCCCCACTAGTATCATCTTGAGCTACAGCAGTCCTAGCAATCATTACAGCGGTTGGGTTCTGAATTTGCTGCAGTTTTTAAGTTCAAAAAAGAATTAAAAACAATTACCTCAGAGCAACAAGATTTATCTTCCATTTATCCTCCATAAGAGCAAAATCTAATCTTCAGATAAATATTCTTAATTTAGAAGAATTAACTAAGTCACCTGTGATATGCTCACGAGACTAAGACAAGCTTTGGTTATTAAGAAGAACAGAAATTCTGTTACAAGACAGTTTCCACTTCCTTGAAAAGATTGATTCTTGTACTTGACTTCGGAAAACACAAAAATAGAAACATTGACGACTTAATACCAAACTGGTTGGGGTTGGATATACGAATCCTCTATATCCATTCCTCTCCTTTTAAGCCCATTTCACTTCAGTACTCACTACTCAATAGTGTTTCTTCTAAAACAAACTAGGAGTCCTCTAAAATTTGGAATTCCCTAAATTCCAGACTTATCCTTGCATCTACAAATGTGTAGCCAAGTTTGCAGGACACTGCCAAGTGACAACATTAACACAGAATCTATGCCACAAGCAGCATCAATTCATTTTGTTTGATAACAAAAGGCAAAATACACCCCAAATTTTTTTTTAGATAAAATGGGTAGACTTCTTATTGGAAAAAGGTACTTTAGCCCTAAGCTGACCAGGAAAGTTAGCTAACATGGTGAGTATTGCCGACGATCATATAAGGATACAAAAGCTCATACACTTAAGGAAAAGAAATCCATAAAGACCTCGGCAGGATTGGCAGCATCCCCCTCAAGGCACGATTCCGAGACAGAATCTCTTGAACGAGAAAAAAACAGATGTGGACTTCTAACTGTCCCACATGCCAGGAACTAGAGATGTGGAGCTTTGAGTTAACATGAGTAACCCAACATTGAGTAGCCAAACATCGTAATTAAGTCTAGTTGGTGTCAGAAAAATGCACATTACGCCTAACTCTAGCTAGCAGATGAGTATTGCCCAACACCATTTACTACAGCTCATGCATTTTAAGAGTAGTTCTCATTTTGTACCTTAATGTGTCATCTGCAGAATATAATCACCATAATATACCCCCTAACTAGTCATTTCTTTGTGAAGTCACAAAAACATCATATTAGCAAAACGAACAGGAATAATATAATTGTTGGGGAAAGGAAGAACTGACCATCTCTTTTAGCAATGTATTACCATCCTTAGTGAGCTTAATGTCACCAGCACCACCAACAAGCCTGCCAATTGTTTGTAACATTAGACTCATGCATATATCAAAATCGAAGACTTCCAAACAAAGTATAACCATCAATTAGTGAAACTCACATCTTGATGGTTCCTTTTGGACCAAGATTAGTCCTGAGAACATCCTGTAAACCCTTGGCGGCGTTGATGTTCATATGAAGGGCTGCAGATTTGTTGAGAACCTCTGCATTTGGATTCAGAACCTTAACAGACATCTTCGTCAAAAGAAATGGAAGCTACACCACAATCCAGATCGATCGCCGGAGAGTTTACAGAGAAAGCGAACAAGTTGTTTGTGAACTGAGGGGCTGGGTTTTAGGGATGGCAATGCAGCGGGGCGGGGCGGGTTTAGAGTTGGGCGGGGCGGTAGTGGTTATGGGTTTATGGGGATTTAAGTATCTAATATGAATTTCAAGAAAATTAATTTTTTGTAATTAGTAAAAAATTAACATATAAACTTTTTATACGAAACTTTAACTTTAATTTTAACTTCTTTAAAAAAAAAACTAAACTAGACAAATTTTAATTAGCGAATAAGAAACAATTGTTGAAATATTAACTAGAAACAATTAATTAGTTGTTGAGATGTCGAAAAATGAAAACAAATTATGAATTTTATTTTTTATACTAAACTCAATTAAAAAAGAAAAAAATATAAAAATTTATGCGGGGCAGGTCTATATAGAACAGAGTGGGGCGAGTTGAAAATAAAAAAAATTGTTATGCGAGACGGAGCAGAGCAATTTAAAAATGGGAAACTTACATAAATATACAATATTAAGAAAATATTTACCATTTATAGCAATAAACATTTTTTTCAGTGAACACTTATAATACATTTATAATACAATTTTAATACATATTGTAGAGAACTATTTATAAAACATATATAATACAAGTTTTATAGATGAATAATACATTTATCACATATTTTAATAGATTTATAATACATTATGTTAGTTTCTTACTACACAAACATAATATATATTTTAAAACACTTATAATACATTTATATTGTATGTATAATTCACTTTTAATACAAGTGTAGATTTATCATAGTATTGCTATATATTGCTATAAACGGTAATAAATAAAAAAATATCGCTAAAATCGATAATTAATTTTTTAAAAGCACTCAATCAAATAATTTTTCCTTTAAAAAATTCGAATATTGAGCTCAATTCACCCCGCCCCACCCCTCTCCGTTGCCATCCCTATTGGGTTTAAGGGCTTTGTAGAAGGGTTCTTATTTTCCTTTTTCCTTTTTCTTTATTTTTTAAACTTTTGGAATGTGCTTGGTAACTCGACCAGTTTTAAGATTTTAAACGGTCCGCCCGGAATTAAAAGATTGTTCATATAGTACAAGTGATAATTAGAATGATAATTTGCAATTTAATGTTAAGAGTACTAAACGAATTGATTAGCCTAAAGAATTTCTCTCTATCAATTACTTATATGTTAATTACATTTGTTATTCTAAGTAGGAATCAATTGATAGACATTTTTTTTAGGAAGAGAATTCAGAATAAACGTTTTTTTCATTTGTTATGTGTTGAATGCGTACTCGCTGATCAATCGATGGACGAGAAAATTGCGTGAATGATGATAAGGGTGTACAAGTCAAACCATCAAATCAAATCGAACTGATAAATCAAGTCAAATTGACAAAAAAAAATCAACTTGTGGTTTGATTTGATTTTTTTAGCGTTGAAAAAAAATGATCATTACTGATTTAGTTTGGTATTAACCAAAAAAAAATCAAACCAAAACAACATAATATCATACATAATTTTAATTCTTTTATACACAAAAAAGTATTTATTATAATATGATTTGTAAGTATTTTTTAAAATTAATTTATAACTTTCAATGTTTATATATATTATTTCATATTTGAGCTTGTAATATGACTAAAAAAATTAACATGTATTATGCTTTTGTAATTTTTATTTTTATATATGTCAGATTTTACCGGCATATATAGTATTTTGAGTACCCTCAAAATCAAATGGAGACCTATAGCGCTGTGACAAAGATATGCATGAAACTTACATGGCACCTGGTAGATTGAATCACAATAAAGTTACCATTTTTAAAAATTTACTAATCAAAATTTGGACCCCCTTTACAAAATTTCTTGCTAAACCATTAATTCTGAGCAGCAAATATGATAAGCAACTTATTATCAAAAGTAAATTTATAATATAACATATTGATCGTGTAGATTGAAAATACATTTTTAGTACCTTAACATATATATACACGTAGATACGAAACAAGAGACAGATATAAGGATAAAAAGATGATACGTAGATATAAATTAAGTGGGGGGTGGGGGGGACAAAGATAAATAATACCGAATTAGACGAACATTCCTATCATATTTACTGATTATTCCTATAGTTTGAAATCATTATATATTGTCTTGTTAATTAATAATTTTATATTAGATTTCAAGTCAGATACATTTAGATATATGTATTTCTGCTGCCAAATACACTAAAATAGGAAGAGAGACAAGTGAGATAGGACGGGGGCGAGCGAGATAGTTTAAGTATTTCAGATACATGTGAATTTCACTAGGTACATGTATTTATTATACCACATACAGGGAGAGGGGTAAACAAGATAGGAGAGCGAGATAATCAGATACATGCGAATCACTTAGATATAGTGTATCTAAAATAAATTACACCTAATTTTGACCTCATGTATCTAAGAAACATGCATCTAACGTCTAGATATATGTATCTAAAATTCAAATTCTGATAAATTTCGTAATAATGAAAATTGAAGGAAAATAAGGTAGTTAAATACTAAATTAGTGGAATTGTTATAAGTTACCCAAGATAAAAAGGTGAGAGAAGACACTTGATGACGAAAGAAGATAAGGTAGAGGATTCTTCAATACGCCTACCAAGTTACTCCTTCCGTTCTTCTTTACTTGTCCACTATACTAAAAATAGATGTCTAATTATACTTGTCCAATTTATGAAATCAAGAGATAATTTATACTTAGTTCCTAATTTACCCTTATCATTAATTAGTAATTATTTTTCTATTACATTTTTTAAGACATTGTATTTATTATATTCAAAGAATGATATGATAAAATTACCCTTATGTTTATAGTTTTTTTAAGAATTATGAAAAGTCAATAGTGGCAAGTATTGTTGGACAGAAGGAGTAAAACCAAAGATAGGCATTTGAAATCCAATTTGATGTCCGACATATATACATTTTCTTAATAAAAATCGATTGACATGATTGTTTAAACAATTCCTTTTAGCGAACAAATACGTAGACAGAAATTATAATGGCAAAATTGACTCAAGTTAAATATGAACTTTAGCCAATCTGCCAACGAAGCTTTAATTAGATAGTTAGAATTGTTTATGAGTACCAACGTTCACCAATATAATGTTAGGAGTTAATTTAGTGTTAATTCGGTTCAATAAAAGTTGGTTCCGGTTTCTTTTCTACATACCGTGATACCGAACAAACAAAAATGGGTTTCTTTTCGTTATTTATTTGTTTGGAAAACTAATTGTCATAATTGGATTATGTTATATTGACACGTACATCCTTTTTTTTATAACTGAGATGTCCTGTTCAGCTTGCCCGCACCTTTACTAATTTCACAAGATACCTCTTACCTCCAATATCGCAATATGGAGAATCAACAAACTTGAGAAAATAAATGAACTCATCTCAAAATGACTTGCATAACTGAAATAAGAAGGGGGGGGGGGGAGTTCACTCCTCTCCCAATTTGAAAATTAGTGACAGTGTAGCATGTATATAACTTAAGAAACCACAAATTTACTCAATTTTCTGTGAGTTCCACCAGGAACTAAATGCACCCAAATACATACTGCTCGAACACAAATCACAGCCAAATCCTGATAAGAAAGTAAAGGCCTTCTGAACTGCAGAAGATGGGGAGGCAACTTAACTCCAAGTATCACGAAAGGCATACTCAAACTCTAAGTGATCCCTGTTCATTCTGTTGGAGCATGTATGCTTTCTTCATTTCTTCCAAAACAGAGTCATTCGTGCTACACGAAAGGAAACAGAGAGGAAAAATGCAGCTTTAGAGGATGTCATAAAATTTGAAGTACTAGGAAGTTCAGTCAAAAGGGGTTATTTTGTTCACAGGTACAAGTTACAACAAAGGACGAATCAGGTTACAGTCCCTGAACTCATTTATCCTACATTTGCTTTGTTTCGAAAGTGTTGGAATTAGATGGACTAAACATATCTGAGTTAGGTGTGAAAAAGCAGAATTCGCACTGCGCTACTATATCCCCCTGGATGGGGACTATAATCGCTCAACCCGTATTCTTTTTATGTAATGGATGATATTTATACATCAAAGCACATGGTATATGGTCAAAAGATCACATAATAAGGACTCAACAAATTTCACCTTTGCTCGCAAATACGGAATAATAACTTACTTGAAGTGTAACAGCTCATCTACGGTCTGCCAGAAATTTCCTGGACTAACTAGCCCAGAACTAGATATCAAAGTAAATATGAAACCACTACAACCTCGACAGCCAAAAAAATGTTAGGATTGACAGTTCACCCATCACCAACAGTAAATTTTTTAATTTTTTTTTTTTGAAACTGGTAACTTGTCACCAACTGTAAATTAGTATACAGCATCCACATTATTGTCTGTCTAGTTTCTAGTACCTTGAGTATTTGAAATCTGCAGTTTAGCCAGTTTCTCTGGAGCACCAGTTGAAAGAATTTCTCACAAGAGTGTAAGAAAAAATAATAAGAACCACACTTTAAAGGTCGGCAAAATATGGAGCCACCAAACCAGATATAGCTATAATTGGGCTCATCAGCAAGAAGTTTAGAATTTTTTATTTTGGCATAATACATAAATATGACCCTTAACTTGGCTTCAACTGACAACTGTGACCTCTAACTTTACTAATGCACAAGTAGGCACTTTAACTATCCAAAACTTGAACAAATAGACACATTCGTCCTACATGACAATTTTATGTCCTATGTGACGTCCAACGTGTATTGTGCCACATAGGTCATGTGTATCTACTTGTTCAATTTTATACAAGTTTAAGTGTCTACTTGTGCACACCCAAAGTTAGAGGGCATAAATGTGAAATGAGGTCAAGTTAAAGGGCATATTTATGTATTATGCCTTTTATTTTTGCAAGAAGTTAGGTGTATTGGGTGTAAGTTCAACAGATACACATTCGGATACCTACCTTGTCATTTGGAAGGCACCTTTTATGACACTTCTTAAAGTTCAATCTAAGCAAGAACAAACAAGAAATTACCGATTTTCAATGAATTTACAACCATAGCTTGTAATATTAATTAGAATCTTTTGTAAAAGGATGTAGTGCCAAAGTGTTGTTAATATCCCTCCAAGTAATTGATTTGTAAAAGGGGGTGGCATAAGAGGAAATGGGTGGGAAGGAGGAGGGAAAGGTGATGATGTGTTTGAGAAATTGAGAATGAAGAAGTAGAGAAAGAGCAAGAGGGGAGAGGAGGACAAGGATGAGGTGCAGCTCCTGCTTCTAGGTAGAAAGATTGGTGGAAGGAGGAAGAGGAGGAGGATTTTGTGGAGGAGGGAGAGGTGGCAATGGAATAGAAGAAAGAATTTGGAGGTGGGCTGGGTACAGAAGATGATAAAGCGAAGAAAAGAGAAAGGGATAATAAACGTTGGGAACTTGCCACAAATTCTTGAAGGCGGAACTCGTCAGAAATTAGATAGCTGGAGGACGGCATTGCACTTCTCCAGATCATACTTTATTCTGTGGAAAAATTGTTCAGGAAAACACAACAGTAGTAACTTCCTATCTTACTCCTTGTAACAGGAGATGTGAATGAGAAGGGTTTTGCAAAACAACTGCACGTAAGCCTGTAAAATAACAAAAGCATCCCCAAACAGTAGTCCATGATTTCATTTCGCCCTTGTGGTTTCTCTGTAGCCTACATGGATTTTCGTAACATTTGTTTTGTGTACTTTCAACAATCGAAAAGAAAAAAAGCATCCTTCTTTTTTGTTTTAAATAAGCAAGCATGTATAAGAACAAAATTGCCATGGTTACCTCAAGGACAAAGAAACTTTTTACTGATTAAAAAGCCCATAATTGACCGTTAAGTTAAATTAAAGAAAAGGGACTTACTACTGATGAAGACACTCATTTAATTCCTTAGCTTGTTTGCGACATTGCCAAACAACAGATATTGTTCTTCCTGAGGCACACTCAGCGTATTTTGTAGTATATCGATCACATTCTTTGAGCGCTTTCTGCTTCATTTTACTACGCAAAGCTGAAATATTTGATACATAAAAAAGCTTAAGTTGAGAGAAAAATTGATGATACAAGTAACCATAACAGATATTTGTCAAAGTTTCATGACAGATATTCACAGACGTCAGACAGCATATGTGATCACAAAGACTCGCACAAGTCACAACATAAACATAAGTGACTTTGTAAGGAAGAGAACAGAAAGTCAGACACAACAAAGCCAATGCAATATGTACATGGACTGTTCCACAAAAGCATGAAATGAACTTTTCTTCAAGTCTGAGTAAATACTCTTACATGAGTTTATGAGACAGGAAAAGGGACAGTGAAGAGCCCATAACATATCTATATGTTGAAATGCAAAATTCATCAAAAAGCTTTTAAAGAAAAAATCTATCATTGGAAGGTAGACTGATTCTCATTAATAGTGTCCTCGACTTGCTACCCACTTATTCATATCTCTATCTCCAATGCCTGTAAGTGTGAGAAGGAAGCTAGATGCAATCAGGAGAAACTTTTTATGGGAGGGGAGAACAAAGATGAGAGGTTTTTTCATTTATTCTTGTGTAATAGCGAGGTGGAGTGCAGCAGTCATCTCTTTTTGCTATGTCCAGTGGCAGGTCAGATGCAGGCTCTCTTTTTTAATCTCTTCAAGATGACTACTGTTAGAAAACTCTTAAGAAGATTTGGTATACCATTCCTGTCTGCTTATGCAGGAGTATATGGAAGGAAACAAATATCTACTTAAATACAGATGTTTATAGCTTTTAGTTTTTTGGTGTAATCTACAGGATGTAAAGGAGGTAGATAGTATGTTAGACTTCATTGACTACTTGCAAGTTTAGGACCATCATAGATATCCTTCTTCTTTTTGTGTTTGCTCAGAAGGATTGTTGATTCTTGCACTGCCTAGCTGGTGCTAAGTTTCCTTTTCTTCTTTTCAACATACTAGTTACTTATCTTCTCAAAACAAAAACAAAAAAGCTCTTTCAGCCTCAGAAACTATCACACACACCTATTTGTTGTTATCTCTAACCGTTTCATGTGGAATAAACTCCTTGATTCCCATATTAGACATAAAAAACACAAAAGCCAACCGAATATACCACATAATTCCCATCCACCTACTAAATTTGGCTCTTGGTTTACATTTCGACCGCCAAAACAAAAATGGCAACCGAATATACCACATTATTTCCAGTCACCTAAACTAAGCCCTTGGTATAGCTCCATTCTGGAAAACCAGATGAGAGAAAAAGAATCCTAAAGCAAAATGAATGATGACCTTATTAATGGGAAGTTATAAAAACTTTTCTTTTCTTTTGGGTAAAGAAATAAAATGTTCTACTTGTCACATTTCGCTTCATGAGAATCAATTTGACTAACTTCATATAGATGTTCGTAAAAAATACAAAAAATACTATAAGTTGCAATAATTCTCATACTAATATAAAATAAATAAATCTTATAATCGAGAAGCCAAAACTATGACAACTAAATGAAAGGGAGTAGCAAGGAATTTCCTTTTTAAAGGACTTAGAACCTGTTTGGATGAGCTTATAGATTAGTTAGGCATTGTAACCTTGGCTTAATTTTTTTTTTCTTTTTAGCTTAAAAACAAGGGGACTTTTTCATTTTACCCAAATACTACTATAAAAGAAACCATTTTTTTTGGCTTAAAATCATGAAGCACCAATCCAAAGAAACTCTTAATTAGTTCAATGAGAAGTAAATATCCCTTGTTCTCAAATTTGAAAGCAATCACAGTATGAACATTTTCCTAATTTGAATGGCGAAACTGAGTAATTGACATCTAGGGTTTTAGAGAAAATATACCTTCTTCGACCTTCTTTTTGACGTGATTTTCTCTGGCTTCTTGCACGTATCCCATTACCAACTGATACTTCAACTCTTCACAACAACTCTCCTCCAACACCCTAAAAACCTAAAACCTCACTGCTTACAAATGTTTATCTATTTATTACTGAATAAAAATGAAAAACTTCCTTTTCACTAGTATGCCACGGCCAGAGTGTTGTGTGATTTTTTATTAAAAACAAAATCAAATGTCACATTTTATATTTTGAAAAATGAAAAGTATTACACCATTATATTTTTTTCATATAATGAAAATTTGACCAAAGCTTATATTATTTACTGTTTGGTTTTTAAAAAGAAAATATGAAAAGTATTTTAGAATGAAAGAAGTACATATTTATTGATTTAGTTCTTTTCAATTGGTTTTGTTTTTTTATTTTTAAGAAATCTAATGGTGTTTCATTTTTTTTTTCTTTCCTACAATTAGGAAGAATTTTTCATTTTGTGTTAACTTATATATTTTTTACTAACATTTTAATGATTATGATAGGGTGAGTTTGATTTGAGTGTTCATTGTTCAATTAGATTTATACGTTAGAAAATGGGAAGAAAAAATTGGAAGCGTGATATTATCATTTCTCAAAAAAGTGATTGTTTATTTATGGGGATAAGATTTCATTGGAATACAACAAAGCTTATTCTCAACTAGTGAATTTGCTCGCATTTCACGCAATAATAAAACATTTTATTATAATTACAAAGTAATTTTTTAAAATATTCAAATGATAAAAAAGAAAATGATACAAATTGTATTGTCCTAATTTTTGTGACTTTCCCATTCTCTAATTTCAAGAAAATTAAATAGAAAGATAAAGGAGATAAATTCATCTATTTATATCATCCGCGTATGGTATCATAATTGTTTTTGTTAATTATTTTGGCACAAGTACTGTAGTAAAACTAAATGAGATGCTATTTTACATTTGGTTAATTTGAAACTGATTATTTCTTTTCTTCTTTCTATTTTCCTCTTCTTTAGCTTTCTAAAGGAAAAATGACCCTTATAACAATTTTGATTCTTCCTTTTGTTTTCACCTTAACTAAATACGATATTAAATAATGACTTTGTGATTATATATGTTTTATTGCTACCGTATTTGTTTTAAAAGAAATACTCCTAAGTTTACTTATGATTACGAATTAAAAATTCACATATATATAATAAATAAAATAACTATATAAAATAATCGAACTCTCTGAAATAATAAATTTTGTTATTTAATTTAGCAAATGAGCTCTTATCTCAAAAGTTTACATGTGACAACAACAATCAAGAAAAAAATCATATTGTTATATGGGATTTGAAGCAAATTAAAGAAAAATAATTCAACCAATAGGACATTGCAAATATCTCCAAATATATAAACCATGGAAAGAGAAATAATAACAAAACGGCAAGAACTACATAATAGGTAAAATGACATAAAACTAATTAGTTAGAGAAGAACAATCAGTAGGAATAAAAGTTTAGGCAACTAATCAATCACATGTGAATAACGACACAACCTATTTAAAAAAATATTATAGTCATACGTAAGATTTATATGAAATAATTCAAATCACTAATAAAAATATATTTAAAATTAACAAATAAAATATAAGTTTATTTTATCATATTGCGTAAATTTCCTCCTTATACTTCTGAAATCCTTATCATGGCTAAGAGATAGACTGACTTTCTGAACGATCACTTTATAATTTTATATCATAAAAATATTACCTCTAAACTTGAAAAATTGAAAAAGTTGTAAAATTTAGAAATATGAATTTGAAAATGATCGTTTTTATTTCTTCCTCATTTTTTTTTATGTACCTTGAAGGGATGATTAACATCTTAATTTCAAAGTGTGATACATTTAAGATGATTAAGAGATAACTAAGAGAGTTAAATGAGTAACTTTTGAGTTTTTTTTTTAATATATAACACATAAATGAAAAAAATTAAATAAAAGGTTTTAAAAAAAAATTATGTTTCTTGAGTAATGTGAAGTGTCACATTACTTCTTTTTTTTCCGCCTATCTATCTATCTCTCTTACTTTTTCTAGGGAGATAAATTAGATACCTATGTTGTAAAATAGAGATCATTAAATATTTTTTTAGCAAAGTCAAATTTAAAGAAAACTAACAATAATTTATTTGGATGAAGTAAATTAAAGAAAAAGCATTACCAAAAAGATTATTCATATCAAATGACCAGTCGATAGTGATTCCTTTCTCCTTATCCTTAAATTTCCCCGTAATCATTTTCTAGTCTTCTTTTATCAGTTCATTATTTTCTGTTGCAAAACACTACATCATAAAAATTCATACACGACAAATAAAAATTGTAAGTGAGCAAAATAAAATTACCCTACATGTTAGGTTCTTGCTTAGAATCAATAAATGATACAAAAAATAAATTTATTGAATGAAAAATCTTAAAATAAAATAAAATTATACAAGATATTTTTATTATTAAATATTAATACTACTTTTATGGCACAGCCAAAAAAACACACAAAGACAACAGATGAATAATAATAATATATATATATATATACATGGACAAACAGTAGAGAGTATCAGAGGCAAAGAAATCAATTGTCATTATAATTATCAGTGATTAATATCAAGAATTAATATACATTACGTGAAGCGGATTTGTGGGGAGAAAACGACTCTAACTTATTATAGAAAAATAAAATTAGTGCATTAGTAAATATTATTGTCATGGGCTGTGAATCAAAGGATCACTTGGGCTTTAATGCAAAGATGTACGTGAACTCATTCTTTACATAGGAATATTCAATTTGTTAAGCATTTGTTGATGAAATTGGTTATGTTATAAATAACTTAGCAAATAGCAAAATAATTATAAGGGGATATATTGAGAGGAAGAGATGAATGTTAGAGAGAAAGTGTCTGTATTTTTTATCTATATCTGCATTCGATATGTATCACAGGAAGAAAACAGAACAAGTTGAGGGAACAAATTTGAGTGAAAAAAGGAAAAGAAGGAAGAAAATGGGGAAAGGGAAAAGGGACGTGGACCTAACATCCACTTTTCTAATACTCCCCCTTGAATGTCCACGTTTAGTGTGCCCCATTAAAATTTTACAAGAAATAATATGCATAGTTATTTCAATATCCATATATATTGTGCCTCGTTAAAACCTTACTAGTAAAAATTCAATGGAAAAACCCTAGTAAGAAAAAAGAGTATTCATATCTGGTAATACGCCGTGAATGCTGCCTCGTTAAAAACCTTATCAGAAAAATTCAGTGAGACAAAACCTTAGTTAAGGGAAAAAGAGTGCAGCGCGTATTTTTACTCCCCCTGATGAAAACTTCATTTGATATTTTGGAGACGACGCATTCCAACCTTATATCTTAGTTTTTCAAAAGTTGATGTTGGTAATGCCTTTGTGAATAAATCTACAAGATTTTCACTTGAACGAACTTATTGTACATTAATATCACCATTCTTCTGAAGATCATGTGTGAAGAATAATTTTGATGAAATATATTGTCATAACCCGTATTTTGAACATTAGGGCATTTCGGGATAACAGTAATAAGTCAAGGGAAACGCTATGGTTGATCTTGTTGGATACAAAATTCTTATGACTAAATTGGAATTTCAACTTGGAAATATTAGAAAATGTAGGGGCAAAATTTGGAATTTCTCATGGAGGATGTTATATCCCGTATTTTATACGGTTGGATGTTTTAAGGTAGCCGTGGTAAAGTTAAGGAAATGAACATCTTCCAAAATTTATTTAATATACAAGTTGGATATGAATATTATTTATGATCATTAATAGTGTGGAAATATTGGAAAAGGCAAAGGGCAAAAAGGAAAATTCGCAAAGTGGCATATGGTAATATTGTGGAAGGCTAGGGGTAAAATGGGAATTTCACAAAGTCTTCAAGAAGACTCATGTGGACCCCACATGCCACATGGCAGCCCATGATTGGAGAAAAGGGGTGTGTTGGACCAATAAAACCTTGACATGTGTCACCACTTAGATCTTGACATTTGTCGCCACTTAGGGCTTGACACGTGTCACCACTTAGGGGATGACATGTGTCACCCCTAAAGTTGTATATATATATGAGTCTTATGACTCATTAGTTTCCATAATCATCTAGAGTTTTGAAGAGAAACAAAACGGAATTAGAAGAAAAAAAAAACAAGAGAAGAGAAGAGAAGAGAAATTTAGGCTAGAAACAAGGAAAAAGCTACGATTTTGGGAGGAGAAAAAGGTAAGTTCTCCGATTCCGTTCCAAGAATTAATTATATGAGCTATACCATGATGTTATGAAGATGTTAGTAATGAAATTTTATGGTTTTAGGCAGCCCAAAACGTTACCAAACAGTCCCTAAGTTTCAGCTGCGCTAAAGGAAATTCCGAGGCAAGTTTTGGCGAGTTTTGGTGAATTTCGGGAAAGGTAAAGTTTTCTGTTTTGAACTGGACTTTATAATGATGTTATGAAGTATATTACATGTCTTAAAATATGCTGGAAGTGTAAAAAAATGTATAAGGATGTTTGACGTTGTTAACAAACTAAATGGAAGTCGTAGTAGTTAAATCGAAGTCGCGTAGTGTGTTGTTGTTGTGGTGCTGCAGTTTGGTGGTGGTTTAATTTCGTGTTGCAGGGCTGTAAAGTACTCAAAAATGAATGTGGGTGCTGCTGGTTGCAGCCACACAACCCTCCGTTTGGTATGACTACATATTTTACGAAATAAAGGTTAAAAACTCTATTTTGGTACCGTAGTTTGAAATGAGTTGTATAGAGCTTGTATTGTGTAAAGTTGAAGTGATTTACTTGTATACATGCTGCTGGCTGTTGTTGTTGGTATGGTTGTTGACATGGTGGCCGAGTTGAAAACTCGGGGATGTTCAAGTTACAGGGGAGATGCTGCCCGATTTTCGGTAGATTCGGAGCTAGTAATAAACTAGTCGAGAGACATAGATAAGGAAATGATTCCTATGGTTACTTGGGTGTAGAGTTGGAAATTGGAAAGTGAAAGTTTATTAACCTTAGTATTAATTTCATGTTAAATAGGTTTAAGAGACGACGAGGCGAGCATAGTTAAGAGTAATCCGTAAGAGGTATGTAAAGCGAACCTTTCTTTCTTTTGGCATGTATTTGTTATAAGTATGTAAAGCATATTCTTTTGATTTTCATGTTTTGACATAAGTATGTAAAGCTAATATTTCTTTTGGTATGGTATTTATGAAACAAAAATATGACTTTTATATAATTTCAAAGAGGTTCCTATTCCTAGAGCCATTAGGATAGCCAATTCCTTGATTTCCAAAAGGTATTTTATTATGCTTCGATACGTCTATATGATTCCAGAAGATTTATTTTGATATAATCCGGGGTAACTTTTGAAAGGTACTTGACATGAGTCTCGTCTCGATTTTTAAATGATAGCTCATTCTGATTATTCTATTGAGTCTTAAATTTGATTTAAATTGCATATAGTTTCTCACTACTCCACTCGTGGATGCCTCAATGCTTCTTTCACTGAGCCTGGGCCAGGATATGTTTTCGTGCGTATTTCTCTGCATTGTTCGCCGTGTCCCGACGTGAGGGGGCAGGTATGACATGTACCATGGGGTGGTAAATATTATGTCACGGAATTATGCTGTGCCATGTACATATATGTTTGTGATATGATATGATATGATATGATTTGATATGGCCATCTGATATGATATGATTTGTTACGGAGATATTCCCTACTCTGGTGTTATGTTGTGCCGTGGTACCGATGATGGGAGGGCAACCACACTTTGTTCACCGAGTCCCATAATGGGGCCGGATATGGCATATGTTTTTCTGTATACCTTATCTGAGGTTTTGATCAGTATTTGATATCTCCGGACATTTTGCTGAGTTTTGTACATTCTATCGCGGTAATGACTTTACTTATTACAATCCATTATATGTGGTTTGATAAACATTTGATATTTTTGGATATTTTGCTCATTTTTGTACATTTTGCTCTAGTAATGACTTTACTGATTTCAGTCCATGCTTTACATACTCAGTACATTTTCCGTACTGACCCCCTTTCTTCGGGGGCTGCGTTACATGCCCGCAGGTACAGATGATTGGTTTGCTGATCCGCTCGCTTAGGACATCCACCATGTTGGTCGACAGTTCTCCTTTGTCCGGAGCCCTATTTTGGTACTGACACTTTCTGTTGTATATATATATATACATTGTTCAGGGTACGGCGGGGCCCTGTCCCGTTATATGACTAGGATATCATTCTGTAGAGGTCTGTAGACATGAGATGTGGGTTTTGTATATATGTTTTGGGTTTTTTTTATGTTTCGTGATGGCCTATCGGCCCTCGTGCATTATATCTGTTTAGAGATACCTTTTGATCATTACCTATGTTTATTCGATTAATGTACTAAGTAGGGCTAAGGGTACGTATGGGTGCCCAACTCGGGCACCAGTCATGGCCTACGGAGTTGGGTCGTGACAGAAGTGGTATCAGAGCGGTCCTTCCTCGGAATGTCTACAGACCGTGTCTAGTAGAGTCTTGTTTATCGGTGTGTTGCGCGCCACATCTATAAACAGGAGGCTACAGGGCATTTAGGATGTTACCTTTCTTTCTTATCTAAGATCGTGCGATAGAGCCCATCCATAGGACATGAAATTCCTTTTCCTAACATTTGATTTGAGCTAAGGAACGATGTCGATAGAGGAATGCGATGGATGATATTGGGAGCTACATAGTATACGGGTAAGTAAAGGTATGAAAGTGATATGTTGAGTAAGGTGTTGAGCTTGAAATGTAAAGTTGAAAATTTAAAGGAAAGTAGACAAGAAAGTGTAACAAATGCAGTTTGAGGTAGACACATGAGGTAAGTCCATTATTTTCATATGGTTATTGATATTGAAAGCTCTGTGTGACTGTGTTAAAAGGGTGATATAAAAAAATGTATATGTTGGCCCTGTGAGGCATTGCTGCTATCTTCTGCGTGCAGGTTTTGAGATAGTACAAAATACAGAGGAAACTATTCTAAATTTTTTTTTTTTTTTGAGAATGGACAAAAGCAAGGAAGAGACTAAGACATACGTTTAGAAGATGTCTTGGAAGTTGATACCGATAGGGTGAAATTTATAACGTTGGACTAAAGTTGAAAGAGGTTCCCTTTATGTTTTCGGTAAAAGGAGTACCATTTTTACTTGGAGAGTCATAATTCGAAAAAGAATTTCGGTTGGAAGGAAAAGTGTCCAGCGATTGAGTTTCATTCTTGCTGGAAAGTACAAAACCCTCAGCTGTTATTTGAGGACTAGAAAAAATTGTTCACGACTCAAGACCATGTGAGTCAAGTACTAGGAAGTACTCTGATGCTTAGTGGATATTAGTTCCTCTCTGGTGGAGGTTGGGAAAATGTTGTATGGGTACATCTTACCAGTTCCTAGTCAACTAATTGGAGGTGTAACCTGTGAATGGAAAAACATAAATTTGTAGGCAATTCAAGATCACGTGTTTCATGTGGTGGAAAAATGCTGAGGTGATTCATTAGGGCCTGCGATATGGAAGGATGATTTAGACAAAGGTTGAATACTTTTGCCTCACCAACTAGAATTAACCTGTAGCAAGAATTGTGAGGAAGGTGAAAAAGTGTTATACGAGTAGGGTATACTGTGAATATACGAGAATCGTTATGGAAATAGGTAAAGCTTAGTAAGGAAGCAACTACAAGATATGGTCGTCAGTAAGATTAGGAGTTAGTATCAGGTACACGATAAGGATGAAAGTTCATGAGGCAGAAAAAGGGTATTATGTATATGTACCTCCATATTGGAAATAGTGGCATACCTAGAGGAGAAAGAACAGAAATTACAAAACAACCGAGGCATTGTGAAATTATTAAAGGAACAAGTGGTATCCATTGAAAAAAAAATGTGATAACAAAATGTGAAACATGTGTCATCAGAGTATAAGTGCCTCGAATGGAGAATCGGACACGGCCATATGCACTAGTGACGTACTGATTGGGATGAATTGAATGTAGCTTCGACTAAACTACTACATTAGTTATATGACTCGAGTACCAGTACTTGGACTAGATTGTGTACTATTCATCGAGAATACTAAGCAACCCATAGTTGTACTAAGGTTTCTTATAGAGGCAACATAAAGTATAGATATTCTAATAGAAGGTGTAGACATGGTGCGGTGTGTTAAATATGTTAAAACAGAATCATTTGGCATGAATAGTTGAAAATGAACAGAGGATGACATGGGTACACCCTAAAGGGGGAAGTGGACAAGAGAAATATAAGCGTAAGAGAAAATCAACTGATGCTATCATATGTATATAGGAATGCTTACACTCCAAATGAGATCCTATAACAGATGGATGGATCTCGAGGCTAATAATAAATAGATATAAGTTGCGGTATCTGAGACCGTGTGAAGAATCATTGGTAGAGACCTTGATGGATGGTGCGATCACTACCCTCGGGAATCTGGTAGTCCAGGACGAAAGATAGTCACGCACGAAAGCAAAAAGTAAAGATTGAGGATCAAAAAAGGTAAAATAGTAATTGTAAAAGATGGATGTGTTACGAAAGTGTTTCAGAATCTTTAAGATCTCGACTCGCTCCCAATAATGTAATAAAGGTAAAACGAGGAAATGGACGCGATTATATCAACATTAACGTACCCAATTCCATCAAAGTTATGAGGTTAAGCGTGCTCAGGTGGGAGCAATTTTAGGATGGGTGACCCCTAAGAAGTATGCAAGAATTCTATATATTCAGACGTAAGACACAAATGAGAGGCTAGAGTAACTTAAGGGAAAATTAGAGTTTATGGAATGGCTGGAAACCTTAAGAGGCCGCGTAAGACGAAGTAGACTACGTTGGTGAAGAGACAACAAGTGCGTCACAACTATGGAATAAGGATATACTTGAACAATGTTTGGAGTTATTTTGTAGTCTAGTTGATTGTGAATATATCCATATAGATATGAATGTGTAAAATGTCTGACGTACGATTATATCGGTGGACATGTGAGTTCCAACAACTAGTGTCACGGTAAGGAAGGCATTAATCACGCTAGGGTACCAAAGATCGAGCGACAATAAGAATAAAAGGTACAACTGTTGCAACGTACTCTACTATTATTTGACTGTAGGTTAAATTGGAGATTTTAGTAGAGCGATATTTGGGAAATAAAGAGGGTAAGTAGATAGAAAACAAAAAGATCAAACTATTAGAAGGAGGTGAAAAGTAAGGAAACCTCAGTAAGTGAAACTCCCGAGAGAAATCACCGGGAAGGCGCGAGACCATATTATATTAGGCCAAAGAGGGATCACAATATTCTCAAGTACCAAAATAAAAAAAAGGGAACCCATAACGGGGAATAAGGACTCGTGTAAGACCTAGTAGTTCGAGTATATTTTCAATTCTCAGGAGAACCAGTGATGAAATGGGCAGTTAATACAGCATCGCCGAGAGGGAAGTTTATTTCCTACCTTAAGGCAAGAAAAATGATCAGAAAAGGTTGTGTTTATCACCTGGTTCGCATACGGTATTTGGAAGCGGAAGCGCCAACTTTTCAGTCAGTTCCCGTAGTTAATGAATTCTCATATATATATCCAGACGAGCTTCCAGTCCTTCCTCCCGAACGAGAGATAGACCTTGCCGTAGATGTGCTGCTAGATACCCATATGATATATATTCCTCCATGCAGAATGGCATCTGCAGAATTAAAAGAGATGAAGGAGCAGTTAAAAGACTTACTGGAAAAAGGCTTCATCAGACCGAATACTTCACCTTGGGGAGCCCCAGTATTATTTGTGTAAAAGAAAGATGGGTCGCTGCAGATGTGTATTGATTACAGGCAGCTGTAACTTTTGAAAGGTACTTGACATGAGTCTCGTCTCGATTTTTAAATGATAGCTCATTCTGATTATTCTATTGAGTCTTAAATTTGATTTAAATTGCATATAGTTTCTCACTACTCCACTCGTGGATGCCTCAATGCTTCTTTCACTGAGCCTGGGCCAGGATATGTTTTCGTGCGTATTTCTCTGCATTGTTCGCCGTGTCCCGACGTGAGGGGGCAGGTATGACATGTACCATGGGGTGGTAAATATTATGCCACGGAGTTATGCTGTGCCATGTACATATATGTTTGTGATATGATATGATATGATATGATTTGATATGGCCATCTGATATGATATGATTTGTTACGGAGATATTCCCTACTCTGGTGTTATGCTGTGCCGTGGTGCCGATGATGGGAGGGCAACCACACTTTGTTCACCGAGTCCCATAATGGGGCCGGATATGGCATATGTTTTTCTGTATACCTTATCTGAGGTTTTGATCAGTATTTGATATCTCCGGACATTTTGCTGAGTTTTGTACATTCTATCGCGGTAATGACTTTACTTATTACAACCCATTATATGTGGTTTGATAAACATTTGATATTTTTGGATATTTTGCTCATTTTTGTACATTTTGCTCTAGTAATGACTTTACTGATTTCAGTCCATGCTTTACATACTCAGTACATTTTCCGTACTGACCCCCTTTCTTCGGGGGCTGCGTTACATGCCCGCAGGTACAGATGATTGGTTTGTTGATCCGCTCGCTTAGGACATCCACCATGTTGGTCGACAGTGCTCCTTTGTCCGGAGCCCTATTTTGGTACTGACACTTTCTGTTGTATATATATATATACATTGTTCAGGGTACGGCGGGGCCCTGTCCCGTCATATGACTAGGATATCATTCTGTAGAGGTCTGTAGACATGAGATGTGGGTTTTGTATATATGTTTTGGTTTTTTTTTATGTTTCGTGATGGCCTATCGGCCCTCGTGCATTATATCTGTTTAGAGATACCTTTTGATCATTACCTATGTTTATTCGATTAATGTACTAAGTGGGGCTAAGGGTACGTATGGGTGCCCAACTCGGGCACCAGTCATGGCCTACGGAGTTGGGTCGTGACATATATTTCGTTCTGTCTCCTTTTATGAAGCCACCTTTCAATTGAGCTATGCACGCGACATTGTCTTCGAATATAATTGTGGGTTCTTTAACATTATTTTCCAGACCGTATTTTTCCTTCATGAATTGTATCGTTGATCTCAACCACACACATTCTCTACTTGCTTCATGAATTGCTATTATTTTCGCATGATTTGAAGAAGTAGCAACAATAAATTGCTTTATAGATCTCCATGAAATAGTAGTTCCTCCGTGTGTAAATAGATAGCATGTCTGAGATCGAGTTTTATGTGGGTCTGATAAATAACCTGCATCTGCATAACCAATAAGGTCTGCACAACCTTTGTTAGTATAAAACAAACCCATATCAATAGTACCCTTGAGGTATCGCAAAATATGTTTGATACTATTCCAATGCATTCGCGTTGGGGATAAACTATACCTTACCAGCAAATTAACAGAAAAAGTTATATCAGGTCTAGTTGTGTTAGCAAGATACATAAGTGCACCAATTGCACTGAGATATGGTACTGTAGGATCAAGAAGTTCTTCATTCTCTTATGGAGGTCGAAATGGATCTTTTTCAACCTCAAGTGATCGAACAACCATTGGAGTACTTAATGGATGTGCTTTGTCCATGTAAAATCTTTTTAAGATTTTTTCGGTGTAGGTAGATTGATGGACAAAAATCTCGTCTATTAAATGTTCAATTTGCAGACATAGACAGTTTTATCTTTTCGAGATCTTTCATCTCAAATTCTTTCTTTAGATATTCAATCGCCTTTTGGACCTCTTTAGGGGTTCTAATGAGATTTATGTCATCAACATAAACGGCGAGTATAACAAATTCTGATTCTGTTTTCTTAATAAAAACACATGGACAAATGACATCATTTATATAGCCTTCATTTATTAAGTACTCACTAAGGCGATTATACCACATACGCCCTGATTGTTTCAGACCATAAAATGATCTTTGCAGTTTTATTGAGTACATTTCCCGAGACTTTTTACATGATTCAGGCAATTTTAATCCTTCTGAGATTTTCATGTAAATGTCATTATCAAGTGAACCATAAAGGTAAGTTGTAACTACATCCATTAGATGTATTTCAAGATTTTTATGTACAGCTAAACTAATGAGATATCGAAAAGTTATTCCATCCATAACAGGTGAATATGTTTCTTCATAGTTGACTCCGGATCTTTGAGAGAATCCTTGTGCAATAAGGCGTGCCTTGTATCTTACAATTTTATTTCTCTCACTTCGTTTTCGCACAAAAACCCATTTGTAGCCAACTGGTTTTATACCTTCAAGGGTTTGGACTACAGGTCCAAAAACCTCATGTTTAGAAAGTAAGTCTAATTTTGATTGAATTGCCTTTTGCCATTCTGGCCAATCACATCTACGTCGATATTTTTCGACGGATTTAGGCTCAAGACTTTCACTATCTTGCATGAGGTTAATTGCAATATTATATGCAAAAATATTATCCATCGTAATTTTTAATCGATCTAAATTTATCTCATCACCGGTAGAACTTATTGAAAGTTCTTCATTCACTTGAGTCTCGGGTTCACTAATTTCTTTAGGAATATCAGGATTACTCAAATCTTGACCTTTTTCAGGAGATCCTTATGTAGTATCATCTTTATTATTTCTCACGCTTTTCTTTCTAGGATTTTTATCCTTTGAACCTAATGGTCTACCACGCTTTAAGCATGTTTGGGATTCAGAAGCTATGACACTAGTAGATTGTCCTTTGGGACATCAATTCGGATAGGCACATTCACTGTAGTGATATGTGACTTAGTTATCCGTTTCAAATCAGTAAATGCATCTGACATTTGATTTGCTATTTTTTGTAAGTGGATGATCTTCTGGACCTCTTGCTCACATGTGCGGGTGCGTGGATCAAAATGAGATAGTGATGAAACTTTTTATGCAATGTCTTTGTCTTTTTCGGATTCCTTTTTCTCTCTCCCTAATGATGAGAAAATTGTTTCATCAAATCGACAATCAGCAAATCGAGCAGTGAATAAGTCTCCAGTCAACGGTTCAAGGTATTAAATTATGGAGGGTGAGTCAAACCCAACATATATGGCCAACATTCGTTGAGGGCCCATTTTTGTATGTTATGGTGGTGCTACAAGTACGTATACCGTACAATAAAAAATTCTTAAATGGACTATATTTGGTTCATGACCAAATACTAATTGTGACGGGGAGTATTTATTATAATGTGTCGGTCTGAGATGTAGAAGTGTTGTTGCATGTAAGATAACATGACCCAAAATAGTAATTGGAAATTTTGTATTTATTAGTAGGGGTCTTGCTATCAATTGTAGGCGCTTTATAAATGACTCTGCAAGGACATTTTGAGTATGAACATGAGCAACATGATGTTCAATTTTTATCCCAATTGATAAGCAATAATCATTAAAAGTTTGGGATGTAAATTCTCCAGCATTATTAAGGTGAATGGCCTTAATTGGATAATCTGGGAATTGCGCTCTCAATCTTAATATTTATGCTAACAACTTCGCAAACGCCAGGTTGCAACATGATAGCAAGCACACATGAGACCATTTAGATGATGCATCTATTAGGACCATAAAATATCTAAATAATCCACTAGGTGGATGAATATGTCAACATATATCTCCATGTATACACTCTAAAAAGTCAGAAGATTCGATGCCAACCTTCAGGGTCGATGGTCTGGCAATTAATTTGCCTTGATAACAAGCAGCACATGAAAATTCATCAATTGTAAGAATCTTCTGGTTCTTTAACGGATGTCTAGTTAAATTTTCAAGGATTCGTCTCATCATTATTGATCCAAGATGACCTATTCGATCATGTCATAGCACAAATGTATTTAGATCAGCAAATTTCTGGTTTACTATCATATGTGCTTCAATTGCACTATTTTTTTGCATAATATAGGTCAAAGGACAAAGTTGATAATTTTTCTAAAATATATTTCTGGCCTGAGACACTCTTAGTTATACCAAGATATTCAATATTCATTTCATTTAGTGTCTCAACATGATATTCATTTCTGCAGATATCTTTAAAACTTAACAAGTTTCTTGGAGATTTAGAAAAGAATAGTGCATCTTCTATAACGATTTTTGTTCCCTTAGACAGAATTATAGTATCTCTTCTGGAACCTTCAATCATTTTTGAATTATCAAAAATTGTAGTAATATTTGTTTTTTTTCTTAGCAAGTTGAAAAATATTTCTCGTCTTTAAATATAGCATGAGTTGTTCCACTATCAATTACACAAATATCCTCGTGATTGATCATTGATCTAAACAAAATTTGAGGCATATCCATATTCTTCTTCAAAAAGGAAATAAAGTAAATATTATAATCAATACATTGTTCATTACATAAATTTTACTTGAATTGAAAAATACAAACATGATATTTAGTACAGATAAATAAAAGAAAATTACATATTATTAGTTTTATCAATATTCATATTTTCATCTGGAAAATTAAAGAAGTCAACTACATCCAAATGCATTGGCTCAATATTATACTCAAAGATAAAATTAGTCTCTAAATTATTTTCTGCCCTTTTCAAGGATGCCTGATATAGCTGAACCAAGAGTTTTGATGACCGACAAGTCCGCGACCAGTGCCACATACCTCCACATCTATGACATATGCTTTCTAAATTTTTCTTGGGTAAAGCTTCTGGCTTTTTACCCTTCCTTTTATATTGTTGATCATTTCTCGGTGCCGGCCAAGCATCATGATTAAAATTTCTTCTTTGACCATGATCACGATCACGATTGGGGCCATGACCTCTTTCTCGTTGGTTATAATTTGCTTGATTCACCTCAGAAAGTGGCAAAGAACCAACAGGTCGACTATCATGATTTTTCATTAATAATTCATTATATCTTTCAGCAATAAGAAGGTGAGATAGTAATTCAGAATATTTTATAAAACCTTTTTCACGATATTGCTGCTGCAGGAGCATATTTGCGGGTGGAAATGTGGAGTATATTTTTTTGAGTTTATCTTGTTCAGTGATTTCGTCTCCGCATAAATTTAACTGAGCTATAATTCTAAAGAAGGCGGAATTATATTCAGTTATATTTTTGAAGTCCATTAGTCTCAGATTTAACCAGTCATGACGTGCTTGTGGAAGCATGACCAACTTCAGGTGGTCATATCTTTCTTTTAAATTTTTTCACAATTTCAGGGGATCCTTTAATGTAAGATATTGTAATTTGACCCCCTCGTCAAGATGGTGACGGAGGAAAATCATAGTTTTTGCACGGAAAATCATCTTTGATGGTGTCTGCCAAACCCATTCTAGATGAATTTCGGCATCTAGTGCCCATGAGAAGTAGCCTTTTCCAGAAATGTTTAGAGCCACAAATTCAAGTTTTGAAATATTTGTCATTTTATGAAAATAAAATTCTTACCACTTTTTTTTACCTTAAAAAGTAGTCGGAGCCTCGTGTTGATAATGTGTTATAAATAACTTAGCAAATAGCAAAATAATTATAAGAGGATATATTGAGAGGAAGAGATGAATGTTAGAGAGAAAGTGTTTGTATTTTTTTATCTATATCTGCATTCGATATGTATCACAACAGTGGCTATTTATAGCCACTGCACGAAGAAAATAGAACAAGTTGAGGGAACAAATTTGAGTGAAAAAAGAAAAAGAAGGAAGAAAAATGGGGAAAGGGAAAAGGGACGTGGACCTAACATCCACTTTTCTAATAGGTTAGTATATATCATGAACGTGACTATTAATATAATCTAGGAGTTATAATCATCAAATGTCATGAGAGTAATGGAAATAAAGATAACTAAGGTTTTATATTAAAGAATATCAATAAATGAAAGAGTAGTAATTGACACATTCATTTTTGTATAATAATAATAATAAAAATAAAAATAAATAGAAAAAATGTCAAAAAAATGAGAAAAAAGATAAATAGAATTTTTGGACAAAGAGAGGTGCCACATCACTTTTTTTTTACCTAGCTTTATATATAGATATAGATTGAATTAAAAGTAATCGGTATGGAGTAATTAATATCTATATTTACGTAGAACACAAATAGTTGAAATAGACATTTGTAAAAAAGGTCATGTTCCTTTTGTAGAACAAACACGTTTTTTTAGTTATTTTAGCGATAATACTCAAAACTATTTCAACATTGGTACCTATTCAACTATTTCAGTGGTATATCACACATAGTAGAAGTATTTCAAAATTTTGAATTTTCTAGTAGTATAAATATTTTAAGGATTAGACAAGTTATTGGTACTACTAAGAAGTGAATCATAATTTCTTTATGCCTAAATCAAAAATATCATACGCATGATATTATTCAATTACTTTAAGACACTGATTTGCTGAAGCACTTAAAAGGTCATGTGCTAATTTCAGCTCATAAATATTTATAAGAGCAAATTCTTAAGAACACTTATTGAAGCGGCACCACTTCTTTATTCATATAGGTAAAAATATTGTATGTCCTTGTTGCTTCAGACATTTGATATTTTCACTAAGAGTACTTGCGCATCCTCTCTTTTGTAACAAGTAATCATTAGTTATCCTAAGTTAACGCTTAAAGATTTGATGTTTTTTTGGTGCTCAAGGGTGACATTGGTGCAATTATGTATCATCTACTATTACTATTCGTGAGATGATCATTTTTATTGATATGCATTCAAGATAAAATTTCACTTTAATATAGAGATACTAGAGTGAAACCAAATATTAGTATGAATTTACTATTTTTAATCATTATTATCAAAAAAATTGTTGGTTATACAAATTCAGAAAGAATATTCTACTGAGCAATCAATTATTTGCAATTTATGCAAATCATCCAAAGATAATAATAATCATGAAGCAAACAACGCATATATACAATCAATTATTTGCTATATATGCAAATCATGCAAAGATAATAATAATTATGAAGCAAACAAACCAAATAAGGGGATGAGCTCAAGAATCCAATATCCTCACGAATGTAATTTGGTCATTTTCAACATCAATAGTCGAACAACTGGTATATAAGATTTGAAGAAATCATTTATAATAATTGATAAGTTGAAGATGGAATAAAAGGAAACACATATCAATGTGTGAAATGTAAGTATTCACACATGATCTTCAAAAGAATGGTGAAAGATATATAAGAAGTTCAAATAACAATTTAGCAGATTTATTAACTAAGGCAGTGTCAACCACAACAGTTAGACCGATATACAATATCCAAATGTGTCATCTATGGTATATCAAATGATGTTTGTCTCACTGAGGTTATCTATCGAAATTTTTCACAAGGTTAGCAAACAAAGTATATTACAAGATATGATCTTTTTTCTTCACTTGGATTTTTTTCCCACGGTGCTTCTACAGATTAGGAAACTTTACATAAGACTAATATTCGGAGTTTCTAAAGCTGTACCCTTACTCCCCAAATCACTAAAAATCTGTGTGCTTAGAATTTGTTTGATGGCTTGAATAGACTGCATCTTCATCCGAACTTTGCCAGGAAACAGCAACCCAGCATAGAAAGATAGGGTTACCCTTATCTCCGTGAAAACTTGGCCAACCAATATATCACAAAGAAGCAAAATAGTGCAAAAAAAACCACATGCATCACATGGTTTGATCCTTCCCGTATGATACTCCTGTTCAACCGTCTCATATTGTTCTTTACTCCTGCTTGAGCTTTGATCAATGTCATTTGCTGTGATAGAGGGAAAAAACACAAGTATTCAAGGAAATGGGGAAGTCATGTAACTTACAAGTACAAATGATTCCATAATTCAATAAAATAAACATATATCGTGAATATCCCATACAGACTGACCAATCAATACGTTTATAAAACAATGCCAGGCTAACTCTAGGAATGTTAGTAGTTCTAAGTTCTAACGGCCTGAAGAATTCTAAAGTTGCTTCTTTAATTTAGTTATACTAGAATGGATAGCTCCTAGAAATACATCATTCAGATTTAGAATTAATGTTTATTGTCCAATATCCTCGCACATTACCCTCAAGAACAGAGGAAAAATGCAATCAAGTTTGGGCTTATCATAGTCAGTTGATGGAGATCTAACTAGGACATATATCTTCAACAAACGTTAGAAAGCCCAGAGAAACGAAGGCATTCAAGGAGTCTTGCATGGTAATACCTAAGGAAAGGCGGAGGCGGTGTTTTGAACGGCGAAAGGCAACAAAAGGCGACAAGGGTCTGCCTTGCCACAAGGTGAGGCAGACGGCGAGGTGCTCGCCTTTTTGAAGTGCGGCACCGATTAATATCAAAAAATTAAAATATTTAATTGCATATATAAATAATCAAAATCTCATTAGCAATAACATAAAAGCAAATATTTCAATTCAAAAACTGAAAATAGATAGTACATACTATAAGTCTAGAACTTGAATGTGAAAAAACAGAACAAAAGTCAACAGTTAGAAAAAAACAGAGATAGAAATAACTATGAAGTTGGAAGAAGAAGAAGAAAAAAGAAACAGAGGAAGAAGAAGAGAAGAAATACGTATTGGTGGGACTTTGGAGTTACTGGAAAAGTCTAGCTGGTCGCCAAAGAAGTCTAGTCAAGTCGACTGGTTGGAGTCGCAGTCTAAGAGTGCAACTGTGCAAATTTGGAAAGAAAACCCTAAAACTACCTTTTAACTTTAAAACCTTAAATTGGTTGCCTTTTTTTAAAGAAAATACAAAAGGCAAAGCCTTTCTTGCCTTTGTCGCCTCTCGCCTTTGTCGCCATTGTCTCCATGGCGTCAACTTTTGAAGATCGCCAAGCCACAAAGCTAGCAAGCGATGAAGGGTCGCCTCGCATCTCGCCATTGGCGACGAGGCGATCGCCTTTCACAACACTGGACGAAGGAAGGTTACAAGTACAATGTCATTTCTAAAAGATTTATAGTAATAACAATTGCAATTTCCAGATTATAGAGGAAGAAAGGGTGAAAGACAGAGAGGGTCCTGAGGGGTGTAAAAAATGTTAGCAATTCGAAACTTTTACTCATTTATAAGATTAAATATAATTCAGTTTCCCCCATCTCCTAACTTACTGGCGCATGTTAGATGGTTATCCAATAATAGGAAAATAAATGCCAATAAAGCTCTAATATACAAAAATTTAATTGTTTAGGCATATGAAATATACGGAAAAGTGACAAAAATGGTCTCAAAGGATGTCAAACATACTCGGAAAAAGGGAGTACAAGTTCACAGCATACCAGTTGGTTAATAAAATCATTCTGATACTTTGCTTCCGACTCAATTTCTTGTGCTACCTGCAATATGAAATATTTATAAGTACTAGCAAAAAGGTAAGTAGGAATAGAAATCTGAAACCGTGACAAATATGCTATAACAAATAGGGTCAACAAATGAGAGATTGGAAAGATGCATCTAATAATGACATATGGTATAAAGATCTTCAGGAACTCCGAGAGGACTTACACCAAAAGCAATGTTCAATTAGAAACACAAAGCTTTAGTCCTGTTTGAAATTTCAGTCTGAGATATTGCACAGACACACCTATGTTTCTGATGCACGTGGAGGACAACAACCAGTGCCAGTACTAGAAGCCAAAATTAGGAGAGAAGGAGGTAGAGAGATGATGGTCTTATTCTATCTGAATATGTGATGACTATTCACATGGTTAAATTTTCTCCATCTTCCTTGATTATCAGCTCAAGAAGTGATCCTTCTTAATACCTCAACATTGGGATTGCAACAGTGAAGCACATGTTGGATCCAAGTTGAACCAGAGACAGAAGGATCAAAGTGCATGCTCTTTTTGGTACCATTTGCAGCTCTTCGTTATTAGTGTGGTCCAGGTATCAATGTACACACTAGATGGCAAGGAGATGAATAAGAATAGGTTGGCAGTGGACTAGACAGATGGAAAGTTGCATTACATCAATGCAGATGTGGAAGATATAACCCCAAGCTGAGACCAAATTCAGAAATCAGTAATCTTTTGGCCAAGTTGATTAAGACCAGAAAAGGGATTTAGTCTTGTGATTATCGGTCTCCTGTTATGGAGCCACAAATAGGCTATAGAAATGACAACCTCTCCTTGATCCAGTCGTGAATGAACTGTATATATAACATGACACCTGCCCACCAACTTTCAGACTTCACAAGGACGGATTTAGAGCCTAGATATAAGTGGTGATGTCTCTCTGGCATCCACCTCAAAGACCGGATTGAAGTATGTCAGCATGATAGAGCATCAATATAGGGCCATACTAGAAATGAAGGTAGACATAACCACTAAAACAAGGAGTCATGGGATTCAAAGCTGGATAAAATTTATTATGAAAAACACAAACTTAATTCTAGATTGCTGACCAGAAGTAGGGCAGTGCTTGTTTAATATTCAATCAAACTTGATATCTTTTTAATCTAGCAATTGATTCTAATATTCAATCAAACTTGATATCTTTTTAATCTAACAATTGATTCCATCGAAACCAACAAGTGAAGAAAAATACTAAACCTGTGCTTTTAAGTTCTTATACATGTGCTTTTATGCAAAGTATAGCTCAGGGGAACCAGAATATCTTGACAGTTGAGCCTTGTCCAGCAGGGTCTTACCAGTGGAATTGTAAAAGTCAGCAAGTGAATTGACATTTTTCTTATCCAGTACGATTGATCAATTAAAGGTGACACACTAAATCTTTGTTTCAAACCCCCACTATCCATCAATTGCTTAGCCAGTTAAAAGAGAACCATCCACTTACCACCAACATTTGGACCATTACACAAAGGTAGTGTATTGATATTAAGACATTTTTGTTTTGATGAATCCCACCATCTATATAATTTCAAGATTCCATTTCAGAAAATCTATATGAAAGACAAAATTTAAGACTTATTGCTTCCTTAACTAGGTATTCTGTATCTTGTGGTATCAAAGAATCAAAATGATGCACTAAATTGCATTGTGACAGTATCAATCTTTAACATAATAAGGAAAAATAACTTCTATTTGCCCGTGGGAGAGACTTCAACGATCTCAAAGAAGCCTGGTAAGTTTCATATTGGTTTTCTAATAAATATTATTCAGTGTTCTAACAAATAACATATCACCTTGTCTAAAATGGATCCATGGCATAGCACATCATCGAATTTGACACGTACATAAATCTTAAAGACGCCACCAGTTATGCAAAAGCTATTTTCCAACTAACTCAAACTAGAAAACCAAGACAAGGTGGTTACGGAAACATACATTTCTGAGCTGTTTTACTTGCTTGCGAAGACCACTGATCTCATCATCTAGGTCTCCGTGCATGGGATCAATCCGCAACTGTATTTCATCTGAACCACCTACTTGCCTCGTAATCAATCCATCTCTGATAAATCAAACACAAAAAACATATTAATTTCTCAATAATAAACCAAAAGATTCAAGAAAGGTGTAGATTGGTTAATTGTCTGCAAATTGGGTTATTATTTTGGTAATTCTCCATTACAATTCAAATTGTGAAAGCAATTAGAACTATAATGAATCGTAACTTAGAAGATGATAATCTTTTTTGGGGTAAATACCTGGATCTGTGGGAAGCAGCACCGTAGAAATCACCTCCTCTATGAGAGCTAGAAGCCATTGGAAGAAAGGACAAAACAGATTGAAGAAACGTCGAAACCCTATATTTAAGAAAAACTTCAAAGTATCAATATAAGGATTGAGAACACAGAAGCTACCAAAGATCGTCCAGTATTTGATTTTTAAAAAAAATACAAGAATAAAATTTCTGTTCAGTGTAAGAAAAATAGCTGTCAGTTTTCTTTTTTATTTAGTGTAAGGTGTAAGATGAGGTAGACAGTGCATGTTCACTGTTTGTATTCAGTTTAGAGAACAATTAAGTTTAGACATGGAGCATAGGCACAAATTTCATGTTCAGAACGTCTTTGAACTAAAGAAACAAATTCACCCTTTAGCAAGTTAAGACTTTAAGTGACCTCTAAATCTGCTACTAAGAAAGAAATCAAACCAATACATTCTAAAAGGTAGATACGAATTTCCTGCTCAACACATCTTTAGAATTCTAAGGAAAACAATGCATTTGAGTTCTATTCTTTATGACAAATAGTGTATGAGCATGTTTTACTCACTGATGTCGAAATTAACACATATTTACCAGTCTGAATTTAAAGAAAAATAAGGAAAGAAAACAAGAAGTAAAAGAGGAAGAAAGGATTACTGGAAGTGAACATATTTTGAACACAAAATCTGATTTTGGACAAGTGGAAATAAGACTAAGAAGTGTTTTGGATAAGCTTTTTTTAAGTGACTTAAAAGCCAAAAGCCAAACACCCTCTAAGAGACAGCCCCAAAGAAGATTTCCTTGTGCTTTTACCCATACAAAAGCTAAGCAAAGCTTACTAACAAAGATTGAATCACTAATGCCGAAATTAAACATGAAGCAGAACTAAGCAAAACAAACAATACCAAAGACCACATAGAAACAGAACTGAAAAGAAAGGGAGGAAATTAACCCATACCGAAATGAAATTCAGCTACACAAATGATAAATTTAAACTATTTTTATATTGAAATTAAAATAGCACATATTAAAAATACAAAAGGGGAAGAATGTCACCTTTCTCGGGAGCAGCCAACAAAATTAAAGGAGAGTTGAGGATACTTCGAACCTCACAGTAGAGTCAGCAGAACTGGCACTTGAATGAAAAAGATAGAATGATTAACTTTTTAGGAACAAACTCTTAGGCTCGTGGAACCCCAAATGTCTAGGGTTTGAGGTCTGCATGCATGTAGGACTGCATCCGGATTTGCAATTCATTTTTCAATTCGACAGAATCTAGGAGAATCTTCAAATCCAGATATCGTACTAAAGATTGAAAGAAAAAGAAAAAGGGAGAGAAAATAGGCGAGGGTACCATTTGAAGCTCGTGATTGAGGAAGACGACAACCGGAGTCGATGGATTGCGGGGAACAATGGCTGTACGAGGCGAGATATCCTCGAATCCTTTACCGATTTGGCCGGCGTTGAGCTGCTGAGAGAGGAGAGGTTATTAGGGTTTGTGTTTGGAGGAAAATGATTGGGAATTTGGGATTAACTAGGGGGTTGGGTCGGATCTCAAATGGGCTATCCGGGTCTTGGTCCAAGTAAATCCGAAAAAAATGGGTTGGTTTGGAGTTAATAAAGATAGTACTTTTGTTTCGATTATAACCAAAAAAAACACTAGAACAATTTGTAATCATATGCTTCAATCAAATAATTATGACCTCTAGAAATAATTATTTTACTATATTTGAAATTCAAGAAGCTTGATCTATATATTCATGCTTTGACCATTGATCATTTTACTTGCTTTCTAGCTCAGTTTATATTTCTGCATTGATTATAATTTTCTCAAAATCAAAATATTATGAAGTATTTGATTTAGCGTTGAAAGCGATAATTTCGCATTTGTTTGATCACCTTTACATTATTTTCTGGAGAATTCGACTCTGGCTCATAATTGAGTCAAATATATTACAATGATCGTGTGCACTCCCTCACTTGAAGGGGGAGGGTATTTGGACGTCATCACAAATGTTTCATAAATTCAACAACATATGATGATGGTTATTCATTCATTATTAAGGGCACCTCATGCGGAACTTCGAAATTTTTTTAAAATGTGTTGTCAAATTAAAATCTGAATGACACAATAAAAATTTGGAATTTGAAATTTGATCAAGGCTAATTTTGATGTAGCTAAAATATTTCTGCTATGACACCATCGATGTAGCGGCGTGGGGTTGACAAAATAGAACCTAGAAAACGTGAATTTTATAATTTTACTCCTCTTTAGTTGGAAAAAAGGGCGCGGGCTACTCTAAAAATCATCCTAAACTGATTCAAGTTTGGAAATAATGGAGAGGAGGAATTTCAGCACAGTTACGATCAAAACCTACAATGTTCAATCCTACTTCCGTCAAATTCGCTCCACTGAGTCAAAAGGTTCGTTATCAAAATTCTTTGAAAGTTGCTTGGCGTTCACATAGACTAGGTTTAACTGAGTAGTTAAACTTATCTTTATTTCATAATTTTTTTGTAAATTGATGGGAGATATCATGTATAGGTCTTCGAGCACGGGAGTCTAAATGGTAAGAAATCTGTTGATTTTATTGTTAGTTCAGGAATGGACTTTGTAGGTGATGAATTATCCTATTACTAGCAGTAGTTGTAATCTTGTTGAGATGGTTGATGATATTTGTAATATTTATGTGTAAGGAAATTACTGGGTTATAGTAAAATTCTAAGACTTATGGTAATCAAAGGAAAACCGAATGAACAGGAAGGGTATTAATTCATGAGAATGGAAAGATAATTCTTGGAAATAGATGTGTATTCATAATGGAGTCCAGTATCAAATTTTATTGATATGTGTGTGTATATACATGTGTGTGCATGTACGCGCGTGTGTGTGTCATGTTGATTGTTTCATATGTGGTGCTTGTACAGTTCTTGTTTATAAAACATAAAAGTCGAAAGTAAAATGATAGTTTGTTGTCAATCTTACTCAATGAACTTGTCTTAATTGTCTGTGGCTTTACAAATGTGATTGTGATTATGTGATTTATTGATTGGCTTGAATACCGCGTCTGGTACATGATATATTTTTCTTGGCTCGGGTACCACGCGTGGTACATATTAACGGTTGGCTCATATACCACGCCTGATACAAAATATTATTGATTGGCTCGAATAGCACACCTGGTATAGGTCTATTAACTATTGACTCGGGTACCACGCCTAGTATAGATTATTATATGGTTAGTTTGGGTACCATTCCTGGTACATGTTTGAATGTTTCATGCGTTTGATTCATTGAGTGAATCGGGTTGTTCCTCGTGATGTATTGATCATGTTGATCCATGAATAATCGAAATTGTATTTGAATGCTAGAATGATTTTTGTGTAGATCGAGATTCGCATGTTAAACATCGTAGACTATGTCTTAAAAATCCTTAAATGGTTCCGAATTACTTAAAAAATGTTTGAATCAGGTATGGATTGTCGTTATGGTTTAGTAATATTCCATGTGATAATCTAGTCATGTTGTTGACTAGGAGTTGCTTGTACTTGTTATTCGAAACTATTTATGTCTATTAAGATGGTTTGAATTTTATCTGATTGTTAGGGTGTTGAGTCAAGGTGGCTAAGTACGAAATTTGCAGATGGTTCGCTAAGTTAGCTAAGACGTACGTGCTAGGAAAGTTGGCACAAAACCTTAAGTAGGATGTCATAAACCATACGTTTGGAAAGCCTTAGGGTGTCATAAAAGTTAGGCTTAGGAAACACTTATATAAAAAAGGGTCAGGTTATAATCGGGTATGAAGGGTTGATTAGTTCCTAGTGGTGGAGTTGGCGGTGGAAGAAGGTAGGAAGGCTAAGGTTAAGGTGTATGAGTTCATTGGCAGTATACTCGGGATAGTAGGGACATGGTGATTATGATTTTGGATGGATAATCTTTCGTATTGCATGTCTTCTTGAATATTTGCATGATATTATGTAGTGGATTCAGATTTCTAATGATGCCTATCAGTATGTGTTATTTCTACCGATACTACTCTTGCTATGACACTTGACATAGTTTGATTGCAGGGTCAATAATGTTTCATAGGTGAAGACGATGGTAATCTCTGGCATCTTCTACTCCTCTTTTATTTATGGTGGGGGTTGTGTCTTATTTTCGTATATTGTACCTCTTAGTAACTTTTGTACCTGTTTATACTAGTTCTTAGGAAGGATTTTTCGTTTAATTATAAAAATTATTTTTATACTTGAGTTTTTATGGTTGTTTCAAATTATTAAAAGAATTTCTCATGTTTTATTAATTATCCATTTTTGGATGGTAAAGATCATGCTATCTAGATGTTAGAGTAAGTGCTCGCACGACCTGATAGATTGGATCGTGACATCCTTTTAAAAGATCAATTTGTAAAAAAAAAGTAACATAAATTGTCCCTCTAATACAAATGCTCTTTGTGTCTAAGGTCGATAATAAATTGGAATGTGCAAAAGTATGTTTTGGTACTGTGTCCTTTCCTAAGGGACAATGCTCTCATTAACACTAATGTAGATCACTTTGCCCATCGTTGTCCAATAAATTTTGTTATGTGAAGCTATTGAAGTTCCATTTTCCACAAATCTAGGATAAACTTTATAAACTTAAAAGGCTATCATGGACCTACTTTGATGGTGCTATTTGAAACTCATCAAGTAGACCATCAAAATATGCTTCTGGATTTTTAATTTTCTAGTTTCACAATTGTCCCGCCAAAAAGATATGCATGAGGAATAGTCATTTTATGATATGCTGATCTTCTCAACATTACAAATATGACTCTCACATCCTAATAAGTACACTGCAATATATATATATATATAATACGTTCATTTATAAAATAAATATTTTCAGTAATATATATTAATGATGATCCCTTTGATAGTGCTATTGTGGGGAAATTTTAAAACTTTTATTCACTCTAATGATGAGTCTTGGCTATTTGGTGGGGACTTAATTGAGATTGTTCGTGCTATTGAAAAAATTGGTAGAAACTCTTTAAATAACTCTAAATCTCATCGTTTTCTTAATTGTCTTAATTTTTATAATATGCTTGACTTAGAATTTTGGGGAAGTAAGTACATGTGGTCCAATAAAAAAAAAGACACGATCAAATAATTCTAGAGCACTTGGAAAGATTAATCCTTTATCTATTTTAATTTGTTTGACACACTTTCTTTTTTTTATATTTTGTTTTAAGAAAATCTTTCTTTTCATAGAATTTTCTAAGAAAGTAAGTACATGTAGTCTAATAGACAAAAGATATGATCAAACAATTTTAGGGAATGGATAATATTAAGTATAATTTACATAAATTTCATAATGTTAAGAGTTAATTATATTTTATCTTTACTTTTTTCCTAATTACAAAAAATCCTTAAATTTGGTCACTTTTGGATACATCACTACCAATCCAGATACATAGTAACTTGATACATTACCTTCCTTCTGTTAAGCTAAAAGAGGAACAATAAAGGAAAATCAAATTAAAATTCCATAAAACATGCAATCACGTATTCTACATAGCTAATCAATCCCTCGCAAAAGTGTAACAACTTCAAAAAATTCAAATTTCAAACTTGTTCAAGCAGATCATCGGGCATCCTTTCAATTTTGATTCAAAATTCTTGAAAAATTGAAAAAGATCAAAAAAAAATAATCAACTAGTTACTCTATTAATATTGTGTCATATACATAATTATGAAAATGATACAAACTAATATTGTTATAAAAATCATTAGTGTTTATGTTTCAACAATAATACTTGATAATATCTACAGATACATAACCTTATAGTTGAATAAATTTGGGTGTATGTACTGATCTTGGGCACATTTATGAGCCCATGTGCCATGTTTGCCCATATTTGGTAGGCGTTTTGAAAAGATGTAGGAGCTAAGTTGTGTGTTTTGAATGAAATACCAATCAAGTGTGCACTAAAGTATGTGTCTAAGTATATGCAGGAGTTTGGAGAAGCACAAGAAATGAAAAAAAAAATATGCTCTACAGGCGCTATAGTGGGGCCCAGCGCTAGGAGAAAAACTTCAGAGACACATTCTGGGCGCTATAGTAGCACCCAACGCCACTGCAGTTCCAAAGAATTTTTATTTGTTTATTATTTTGGGTCCGATAATAATTGAAGGAGGGCATTTAAATAGATTTTTAGGACTTGTGAGAGAGGCGGCAGTCACATTTTGGAGAAGAAAAAGAAGGAAGAGCAAGAAGTTCACAAGCATTTTAGGTTCCTTTTCTTCTTCTTTTCCTTATTCTCATTAATTTGTATGAAATTAAGTACTTGTTTTATCATTTGAATATGAGTAGCTAAGCACCCAAAAATCTGGAGCTATAACTATGAAGTCATGGTTTAATATTATTTGAACTTGGTTGATGATGGGTTATTGATTTTAATTACTCTTGCATTCTTGTGGTTATGATTTTAATGTTTGACCAGCATTAGAATATATGTGTTGTCTACCTTGAGTTCGGAAGAGCACAAATAGATAGATCAAAGAATGGAAGGAATGTGTTTATATTAGAATAACCTAGGATGATCGTATATAGGATGCTCGTGACACATACCTATATACCACGTTTGATTATGATAAAGGATGATAGTTTAAATGCATCTTTATTATTTCATGCATATCCTTGCTCAACGATGTAGTTAAGTTGATGATAAAAATAGGCAACTATAGGTCGGGAGACCATGATTGGATTAATAACTCTGTTTTATCAGTAATTAAATAACCCATCGGAGACTAAGATTGAAGAATAGTAAGTTTGAATTCACGTTATGCTATAGCCTTGAAATTTCTCATAATATGATTAAAACACGTAACTACTGCATTTACTAACAAATTATCTCAAATGCATCACACAATCGCAATTAGTGTAGTTCGTTGAAAAAAAAATCGCCTCATTAAGGTCCGTGTGGGTTCGACATCTGGCTTGAAAGAGTCATTTTACTACTTGAAAGACTATGTACACTTGTGTGTCAAATTGTAGCCACAACAAGTTTTTGGCGTCGTTGCTAGGGACCTTAAAATTAGGCAATTTGTCTTTTCTAAGTTTCTATATTGATTCTGCTAGTGTTAACAACTTGGTCTTAGCTGTAAACTTTTGTAGGTAACTGAGACATTACACTAGATAGGGACAAGGAGCTTGTAGAACCACGAACCGATCCTGAATGATTCTTTTAGCGAAAAAAATGAACAACGACTTCACAATACCTAATATAGAAACTCAATCTGGAGAATAATCATGACTTGAAAGGAGAGGTCTTGCCAGAGGAGGTACCTGTTGAGATGGCAGCAAGGACAGTACATGATGTAGCAGTCCCACTCGCACCAACTATCACCTCCAGCATCCTAAAACCACCGATTGGAGGTAGGTTTGAGCTGAAACAAAATATAGTGCAACTCTTGCACACTAACGGGCAGTTTTCAGGGTGGCCTCACGAAGATCCCCAAGTACACATTCAAAATATTTTGGAAATCAGCGACACATACACGCCAACTAGAGTATCTTTTGATTATGTGAAGCTGACATTGTTTCCCTTTCGCTATTAGGAGAAGCAAAGAGGTGGTTGAAGTCGGAACCACCAAACTCTATAAATACGTGGGACGACTTGGCTTGTAAATTTCTAATCAGGTTCTTTCCTTTAGGAAAGACTGCTAAGCTAAGAAGCGAAATCCTAAGTTTTAAACAAAAATTAGGAGAGAATTTATATCAAGCATGGGATGAATTTAAATCTCTACTCATTAGTTTTCCTCACCATCATCAAGCTAATAAGGTGTTGGTCCATACCTTCATTTAGGGGTTGGAATCCAACACTAAAATTCTTCTTGATTCTGCTATAGGTGGACATGCGTTGGAGAAAATCTATGATGAGTTGTTTACACTGTTGAATCGCATATCTCAAGAGAATCCTGAATGGACTAGAGGGAACTCCAGACCGATGGTGCAGAAGCAAGCAGGAATGTTGGAAGTTGATGATATGACCACTTTAATGGCACATAATTTATCAATGTAAAATATAATATCCACACACTTTAACAATTTGGCATTAGGGCAGCAACAGGCTTCAATAAATATGGTTCAACCACAACCACTATGGTTTGAAGTTTGTGAAAGTAGTGAACATGCGGCAAAATACTGTGGAGCTAATCCTAAGTTAGTGAATTTTGTGGGTAATGCACCTAGGGGTGGTAGTAACCAGAACTATGAAAACACTTACAACTCAAATTGGAGAAATCATCCAAACTTCTCATGAGGCAGAAATTAGCAAAACCAACATCAAGGGCAGACCCAATTCAGACCACAAGGAGGTGGGCAATAGTACAACAATCAAGGTCAATGATATAATAATCAAGGTCAAGGTAATCAAAGCTCTGGAAAATCAAAAAGCATGAGTGTACATGACATGTTGAAGCAGATCATAATGGACCAAGCTAAGCTAGCTGCAAAAGTTAGTCAGAATCAGTTAGCCACTCAGAATTTAAAAAAACAGCTTGGGCAATAGGCAAGTGCACAGAGTTCTCACCAACAAGGTGGTTTATCAGGTAACACTGACCCAAATCCCAAATAGGTGAATGATGCGAGTACTAGTAGTGGTCTCCCCTAGATGAATTGGCTCCTAAAATTAAGCCGGCAGATGTGAAAAGTAAAGCGCGAGTTGGGGAAAAAGGTGAATCCAGTGGACCAAAAGGCAGTCGAAGAACTAAAAACAAAACCTCATCCTTCATCCCCATAAAAGTTCAAGAAGAAGAAGGAAGAGAAGTGTTTTGCGAAGTTTATAGAATTTCTAAAACAAGTATAAATTAATTTACCTTTGATTGATATTTTGCTGAAAATCCTTAAGTACCAAGTATGTCAAGGACATTATGGTCAATAAGAGAAAGTGGGCTGAGTTAGAAATAGTGGCACTCACTGAGGAGTGTAGTTCTAGAATCTTGAATAAAGTTAAGCTTCCAACCAAACAGTAAGATTCGAAGAGTTTCACGGTGCAGGTTACTATTAGGAAGTGTGTGAATGTGAGAGGACTATATGACTTGGGCCTCTATGTTAAAGAAAGTAGGCTTAGAAAATCCTAAGCCTACCACCATCTTGTTACAACTGGTAAATCGCTCTGTAGCTAAACTGTATGGAGTCATTGAGGATGTCTTAGTTCAAGTGAGATCTCTCATTTATCTTGTGGACTTTTTCATCTTAGACTTTGAGCTAGACCCGAAGGCTCCCTTTATTTTGGGATGCCTATTCTTGGCAATAGGAGGGGCTTTGATAGATGTAGCATCCGGACGACTCACAATAAGAGCTCATGATAAAGTGGAAGTATTTGATGTATATAACGCATTGAAATTGTCTGCCATATATAAAGAGTTATCTGTGATAACATTAATTGATGAAACAGTGGCAAAGAAATGTGTGGAATTAAGGGATCCACTAGAAAAAGTGTTAGTGGGTCAAGACATAGAAGGCGATGTAATAACACAAAAAATTATTGGTGTGTTAGATGCTCACAGTGTGAGCATGTGGAAAAAACTGGTAGAACCATTGAACATAGTTTTGGGTCCCTCACCCAAACCCTCGACTGAGGAAGATCCTAAATTAGAGTTGAAACCATTGTCATCCTATCTCAGTTACGCATTCCTCGATCCCAATGACACGTTACTAGTAATCCTCCCATCTTCCTTATCTGAATTGAAGGTTCTAGCTGCTTTAGAGGTTCTTAAACGAAGAAACAAAGTTATGGGTTGGCAAATAGCTGATCTACATGGGATTAGCCTAGCCTTGTGCATGCATAGGATCTTCATGGAAAAAGGGCATAAACTAGTCGCACAACCTCAGTGTACATTGAATCCAGTAATGAAGGATATGGTGAGGAAAAAGGTTATTAAGTGGCTAGATATAAGTATCAATATCCCATCTTAGACAGCAAATGGGTAAGTCCAGTACAGTGTGTGCCTAAAAAAAGAGGAATGATTGTGATCACAATTGAAAAGAATAAGTTAATCCCTACTAGAATAGTCACTGGATGGAGAATTTCTATGAATTACCACAAGTTGAATGAAGCTACAAGAAAAGATCATTACCAGTTCCTTTTATTGATCAAATGCTAGATAGGTTGGCGGGGAAAGAGTACTACTGTTTCTTGGATGGATATTCAGGATATAATCAGGTCTTAATTGCACCTGAAGATCAGGAAAAGACTATGTTCACTTGTCCCTATGAAACATATACCTTTAAGCGTATGCCATTTAGGCTGTGCAATGCTTCTGCAACTTTTCAAAGGTGTATGATGGCAATCTTTGATGACATGGTCGAAGATTCTTTGGAAATTTTTATGAATGACTTCTTAGTCTTTAGGAAATCATTCGATTTGTGTTTGCAAAACTTAGACAAGGTGCGAAAAGACAAATCTTATCCTCAACTGGGAAAATGTCATTTTCTTATAACGGAAGAGATTGTCTTGGATCACAAAGTGTCAAAACAAGGGCTGGCAATAGACAAATCCAAGATAGAAGTGATAGAGAAGTTACCACCCCCAATTTTAGTAAAAAGAGTGCGTAGTTTCTTAGGACAAGCAGGGTTCTATAGAAGGTTCATCCAGGATTTTGCAAAAATAGCCAGGCCCATGTGCAGTTTGTTGGAAAAGGAAATAATGTTCACATTCGATGATAAGTGTATACAGGCTTCTGAGTTATTGGAGAAGAGGCTAACAGGAGCTCCAATCTTGATTGCTCCCAACTGGGGATTACCTTTTGAGCTTATGTGCGATGCTAGTGATGTAGAAGTAGAAGCAATATTGGGACAAAGAAAAGAGAAGATCTTGCACTCTATTTATTATGCAAACAAGACTCTTGATTTAGCTTAAGTTAACTATATAGTCACTGAGAAGAAGATGTTGGTGTTGGTCTATGCATTCGACAAATTTAGATCTTATCTGATAGGTACTAAAGTAATTATTTACGCTGACCACGTAGCTCTTAGGTACCTATTCAACAAGAAAAATACAAAGCCATGACTTATAATATGGATCCTATTGCTACAAGAATTTGACATCGAGATCAAGGATCGCAGGGGCTGTAAGAATCAAGTTGTCGATCACTTTTCCAGGTTAGAGAGTTTGACACATATTGGGGAACATATGTATATCAAAGAGAATTTCCTGATGAGCAACTGTTAGATTTTGAAGTGACTGAATTATTGTGGTACGCCAATATAGTTAATTATCTGGTGAGTGGAGTATTTCCCCTAGATGCAACCTCATAAAAGAAGAAAAAATTGATGCATGATGCCTGGTTGTACATATGGGATGAGCCTTACTTATTCAACCAGGGAATGCACCAAATGGTAAGAAGGTGTATGTCAGAAACCAAGGTGTGCCAAGTGTTAGATAGTTGTCATTCATCGCCATATGGTGGTCATCATAGAAGAGAGTGCACTGCGCATAAGGTACTTTAATCTAGTTTTTTTTGGCCTACAATGTTTAAAGATATTGCAGGGTATGTGAAGAACTGTGACCAATGCCAATGAATGATCGCCATCTCAAGAAAATACGAAATGCCATTGAGATACATCCTGGAAGTCAAAATTTTTGATGTATGGTGGACTTCATGGGTCCGTTTTCATCATCTTATGGAAACCAATATATCCTAGTGGCAATAGATTACGTGTCCAAGTGGGTTGAGGCTGTAGCTCTTCCCACCAATGACTCAAAATGGTGACCAAGTTTTTAAAGAAGCACATCTTCACTCGATATGGCACTCCTAGAGCAATTATCAGCGATGGAGGATCACACTTCATAAATCAAATAGTGAAGAATCTCTTGGCTAAGTATAAGGTGAGGCATAAAGTTGCTACAACATATCATCCGCAAATTAGTGGGCAGGTCGAGGTATCCAACAGAGAGGTAAAACAGATATGACAAAAGATTGTGAATACATAAAGGAAAAATTGGTTAGAGAAGTTAGATGAAGCATTTTGAGCATACCGAGCGGCATACAAAACACCCATCAGGACCTCTCCATATCAGATGGTATTTGGTAAAGCATGTCACTTACCGATTGAGTTAGAGCACCAAGCCTATTGGGCAATCAAGAAGCTAAATCTTGACCCAGAGTTAACAGGGAGAAAACGGTTGGACCAATTGCATAAGTTGGAAAAGTTTAGGCTCCATGCCTGTGAAAATGCCAAGTTTTACAAGGAGAAAGCAAAGCGATGGCATGATAAGCACATCATCACTCGCACTTTTGAACCAGGGAAAAATGTACTTTTTTTAACTCTAGACTCAAACTTTTTCTAGGAAAGTTAAGATCTAAGTGGAGTGGACCTTTTGAAGTGGTATGTATGACACCTCATGGAGCTGTGAAACTGTGGAATACATCAAAAACTTCCACGTTTCTAGTTAATGGGCAAAGAGTCAAGAACTACTTAGACATGATGTGGACCATGAAAAAGAAGCTGTAGAGCTTGAGAATAAATGATTGAGACATTGAGTCGTGCTACGACGGTAAATAAGGCGATATACGAGAGGCAACTCGCAATTTATATTTTAACATAAGACTTAAAGTTTGTAATTTTTCTTTTAAAATAGATTTTGATTGTGTGAATATATTTTTTTAGACATAGGTAAAGTGTCGTGCCACAACCAAAAATAAAGCGCTAGGTGGGAGGCAACCCACCATGTTATTTATATAACATTGTGAAGTTGATGCGCAGAATGACAAGAGGCAAGGTAGAACAATCGAAAGCGACATAAAATGCAAAAAGTGAAAAATTTGGAGAAAAATCAGACTGGAGCTATAGTGGAGAATGTACAAATTTTAGAAGATCTCTGTAGGGGCTATAGTAGCGCACCGTGCCAAAGGGTAAACTCCTAAGGCTTAATCCAGGTGCTACAGTGGTGCCTCGCCCCATTAACGCCCCTAAGAAGAAATGCAGAATTTCCAGTGAGGCGCTATACTGGCGCCCTACGCCACTGCAGCGCCAGTATCGGGTTCTAGTGTAAAATATTAAAAAAGGCATTTTAAAACCCTCAAAACCCTCCAACTACCCTATAATCTCAACCTAAACTCATCCACTACCCGACCCCCACTCTCCTACAACTTTTCTCCTTCATCTTCCCACTCTAATTTCTCCTATAAAAAACCTTCCCCAACACCTACATTATCCCACACATTACTTCAAACTCCAAAGCACCACTTAATCTTCCTTCTCTAGTCATCCACAATTGTAAGAATCTAATTTTTTTTGCTTAAAACTCTTCCTTCTTCACTCTAATGGCACCTAATGAAAAGCAAATAGAAGGAGGGGTGAGTAGCAAAAGATCCCCAAAAAATAAGGCTTCTACATCAGTGGAACAAGCAAGTTCAAGACTACAACTGTGTCGGTTCGACAAGCAAGCGGTAGAGCAATATGGGTTAGATTGATTTGAGTCCCAGAAGGAGGCAAAGTACATGGGAGGTGAGTATGTCAATAAGAGTAGGTTGTAGGCGAAATTCTCCCAAAATCATGAGATGGTGTACAATTTGGGTCTTTTTGGGTTTTTAGTTCATCTTTGAAGAACAAGGTGAGTGCAATCTAACTCTTGTCCATGAATTTTATGCTAATTGAAACACTGACCAGTGTATCAGCAATGATGTGGAGGTTAGGGGTAAGACTATACATTTTACTACTAGAGCATTGAATGAATTATTGGGGATGCCACATTGTGATTATTCTGAATACTTGGACATGAAAGAACAACCGCCTTATAGAGATATTCATCATACCTTGTGTGGTGTTAATTTTTTTGTACGATGGGATAGGTCAAAGGACTTTAGAAGGTACACTACACTTCAATATGCACATTTTTATAGTAAGGCTAAGGTATGGCTGAAAATTATTTATAGTGTATTCTTACCGAGTAAGCATGTGTGTGATGTAACTCGGGATAGGGTTGTATTGGTTTATCGCTTGATGAGAGGTTTGTAGGTGAATGTTGGATCTGTGATACATCGCAGTATGATAAAATTTTGAAACAATAAGAGGTGGCATTTATGTTATGATAGTATGATAACCCAATTTTTACGGGCTGAAAGAGTTAAAGAAGAGGTTCATGATCTAAGTACACCGAGGATTCCACATTTGGTTTGTAATATGGTTGATGTGACTAAAACTAGGGGCTATGATACAGCCCAAGGACATGTGTTATCTACCGCAGACCAATAAGCTCGCGACAAAAGTTGGATGGGCTGCATGTTTGGTATAGTAGAGTTATAGCTGTGAATTGGTGGTCGTCTGATGACGGATAACGAGATGGCTGAATTAACAAATTGCTATTCTCTTACGGATAGTGCTATGCACATGTACTGGATAGGATCAGCTTTTCAAGAGCCTTTGGATGATAATAAACCCATGATAGAGGAGATGGGAGATGATGAGGAAGATGAAGAGCCTGATAATACTGATACTACTACTCTTATGGTGGTAGATGACATTGCCACCACTTTTGGACTGTGCATTAAAATGGTGCACTGGGACATTGCTTTATTTAAGTGTGGGGTGGGAGTTGGAATTCTCATTGTATTTTTGTATAGATTCTGTTTAGTGCATTTTTATTTTGGATTTTCTTGATAGTTGTTTTCAGTTCTTAAGCCAAGGATAATCCTTTTTGAACCGCACAAAAAAAATTATCTTAGATCTAAGTTTGTATTTGTTTGTATATAAAGTCTCTGACTAGGCTACACACGTGAATGAAAGCATGGTATGGAATGAAATGACTAGTTTAAGACACCCAATCTCTTGTATTCGACTCAAGTGATGCATGTTTAATATTGAATTCATATGATTGTGTAGTTGGTAATCAGTAGTTATTATTCTTCAGTCGTACATGTGCCATGTGTGTGAGAATTTGATGTACTCTATACATACATATTGATAGCTAGAACTTATTCGGTTTGTATGCGAAACGAAATAAAGATTGTAGAGTTTAGGAAATGAAGTAGGCATTTCTTTGATAGCCTTATTAGTGTTTTTCCTTGTTTTGTGCCTAACCTGAATGCTTAATCCCTAGTTAGCCTTGTTGAGCCTTGAAATTTTCTTTGGTAGCCTTATTATGCAGCTTACCCCCATATTATTTGGAGCCATTAATATGATCCAAAATCCTAAGGGCTTTGAAAAGAGATAAATGTGGAACAAAAGGATAAGAGAGAAAATGAAGCTTATGAAATGGGGTATCAGTGTTTGAAATAGACTTACATCTTGTAATAAATATAAAAGAGAAATTTTTTGAGAGACAAAGTAAGTAAGAAGGGATAAGCAAGAAGGAGCGGTGAGCTTAAATGGGTGTTTGAAGTTGAGCAAATGAGAAGTGTAATGTATTGAAGTGCTTGGGAACGTTACCAGATAATAGTTCCTACCCGTCCATCGTCCTATATTACAACCTATGAAGACCTAGTGATCCCAAACTATTGCATTCTTGTATTAGTAGAGCAAAATGCAAAGGGCATGCCTATGGAATTTTTTGTGTTGTACATGAAATCGTTTGAAAGAGTGAGTAACTTTGTTGTTATATACCTACTGAGGTAAATAAATGATAATTGAGTGTTTATGGGTGATTCAATTGTAGTAAGAGGCACATGTTCAATTGTAAGGATTGATAATTTATATGATGTCCAACTGAATGATATATATGAATTTATTGTGTTATAGAGTCAGTCCTTGAGGTTAGGAGGTGTTGAACTAGTCATGAGAATGTGAACATACTTAGCTAGGTGCTCATTGGGTATTCGAGATGGACTACCTTATGTTTATGTTGGGTTGGTGTCTATGCCTAAGTCAGGTGTTCATTCGAGGATGAACAAAAGTTTAAGTGTGGGGTGGTGATCTTGGGCACGTTTATGAGCCCATGTGCCATGTTTGTCCATATTTGGTAGGTATTTTGAGAAGATGTTGGAGATAAGTTGTGTATTTTGAATAAAATACCAATCAAGTGTGCACTAAGGTATGTGTCTAAGTATATGCAGGAGTTGGGAGAAGCACGAGAAATGAAAGAGAAATGCGCTTTGCAAGCGCTATAATGGCGCCCAACGCCAGGAGCAAAACTTCAGAGGCGCTCTACAGGCGCTATAGTGACGCCCATCGCCAGGAGAAAAACTTCAGAGACACATTCTGGGTGCTATAATGACGCCCAACGCCCAGCACCCTGCAGTTCCATAAACTTTTTATTTGTTTATTGTTCTGGGTCTGACAATAATTGAAGGATGCCATTTATATAGATTTTTAGGGCTTGTGAGAGAGGCAACAACCGCGTTTGGGAGAAGAAAAAGAAGGAAGAGCAAGAAGTTCACAAGCATTTTTGGTTCCTTTTCTTCTTCTTTTCCTTATTCTCATTAATTTGTATGAAATTAAGTACTTGTTTTATCATTTGAATATGAGTAGCGACACATTCAAAATCTGGAGCTATAGCTACGAAGTCGTGATTTAATATTATTTGAGCTTTGTTGATGATGGGTTATTGATTTTAATTATTCTTGCATTCTTGTGGTTAAAATTTTAATGTTTGGCCAGCATTAGAATATATGTGTTGTCTACCTTGAATTCGGAGGAGGACAAATAGATAGATCAAATAACGGAAGGAATGAGTTTATACTAGAATAACCTAGGATGATTCGTATATAGGATGTGCGTGACACATACCTATATACCACGTTTGGTCATGATAAAGGATGATAGTTTAAATGCGTCTTTATTGTTAATTATGATAGGTCGATCTTTTTATTGGAAAACTATGTTCTCGGGCTCGAGGTTTCAATTTTTTCACAGTATTATCTTCATTGACTTTGACTTTACTAATGACTAAATTAGTTTTCCCGCTCAATGATTTAGTTAGGTTAATGATAAAGATAGGTAATTATAGGTCGAGAGACCATGATTGGATTAATAACCCTTTTTGATTAGTAATTAACTAACCCATCGGAGACTAAGATCGAAGAATAGTAAACTTGACTTTACTTTATGATATAGCATTGAAATTTCTCGTAATTTGATTAAAATACGTAACTATTGCATTGCTTTTATTCGTAGAAAATTTTCTTACATCCAAAATTATTAACAAATTATCTCAAATCCATCACACAATCGCAATTAGTGTAGTTCGTTGAAAAGAAATAATTCGCCTCATTAATGTCCCTGTGGATTTGACATCTGACTTGAAAGAGCCGTTTTACTACTTGAGAAACTACATACACTTGCGTGCACAATTGTAGCCACAACATGTATCTGGTTGTAGAAGCTAACGAAATTTGCAATAGTTATGTATCAAATACATAACTATGAAGATACATACTAATTTGTGTTTCAATTAATTAAAGTGATGTAACAAAATTGATATTTGAACACGATATATTATGCATAATAAAAATATAATGTATCATAACGAAATTTGTATCTGGTAGTAAAAGATAATAAAATTTGTAATAGTTAAGTATCAAATACATAACCATGAACATGATACATACTAATTTGTGTTTCAATAAATTAAGGTTATGTATCAAAACTAATATTTGAACATGATACATTGTGTATGATAAACTGTAGCGTATCATAATGTTGAAACAAAGGCATTATACATTAATTTAAAAAATAAAAACAACTAGATATATTAAAAATCTGAACCTATATGTATCGGAAAAAAATAAACAACAAAAAATTAAAAAAAAATCAACAGTCTAATCTGCTGAAAGAAAAAATCCATCTATACTTTCTCCTTTGCTCTGTATCAACTCCCGTACCTCTTTTTCACTTTCAACTATGACGTCACCCATGTATCTCGATCCAAGGCCCTTATCGGAGCTACCTGTAACTCAACCTCTCCCTTTTTTTCCAGGCGTTGTTTCCACAGTCGGCTTTGAAGTCGAAGATGCATCCTTCTTCGACTAATTGAGTAATCACAATACTAAAATATAGAGCATTATCCATATGTATCTGAAATTTGTATATGAAAACGCTAAAATAAAAAATTAAAAAATTGATAACTAATGAACTGGAAAGAAAAAAATGAATGAAGAACAAGATGAAGAAGAACTATCTCTTCAATAACTTGCAATCAATGAATCGGAAAGAGAAGAGATTTGAAATTCAAAAATGGAGTGAATGAGGTAATTGGTGATACAATGGAGTGATTTTAGGCATGAAAAAAGGAAAAAAATCGTGAGGGTGATTGTTTAGAATGATGTATTCGAAAAAGTGATAGAAATTAAGGAAAAGAGGGATTTTTGTAATTTTTTTGAAATGGTAGAAAATAATAGAAAACAGGATAAAAAAGAATTCATAGTTAGGTAATTTTTCCTAAGATTAATAGTCCATCTGTGTTATTTTATTTGACCTTTTTTCACTCTGTTTAAAAAAGAATGATCATTTCTTTTCACTCATATAGTTTATTATAATTAACCACATATATATAATTCAATTAAAAAGGAGAAAAGGGTCTAACTTTGTCATTTATAGTTGATATACCCGTCGTTTATAAAAGTGACTCACATTTACCTTTATAGTTACAAGAGTGGATCACATATACCCTTCTATCTAACAAAAGTAATTTTTTTTATGTTAATTTTTTTTAAAAATCATGTAGGGATATATATGATTCTTTTCACACATCTTTTTTGACTTCTTTGATTATCATTATTTGAGTTTCTTATTATTATTTTATTTTTTTCTTTCATTCTTTAGTATAAGAATATCAAAAAAAAGTGTGAATGAACAAAAGTGAAAAAAGTAAGAACTTATCTTTTAAAACTAATTAATTTTTGGATATATTGTAATTTATTTTTGATATCAATAAAAATAACTGGGGTATATATGATAAATTTTATAAGAAAGTTATTGAAAAAATAAATTTGACCATCAAAACAATAAATTCAAACTAGCCACTAAATCAAAAAGCCAAAAAAAATATACGCGTGAGAAGTATAAAATATACCCCTACATGAATGCATTTTATTTTTTTAAAAAAGAAAAATATTAAATTTAAATTTGATTTTTCACTTCCGTTATGGGTAAAGTGTATAAGAGTCATTTATGTAATAGTAGAGGTATATATGAACCAATTTTATAACGAATGATATATAAATTCTAAGGGGTCATATGATGTGAAGGATAACACCAAATAGTTATGGGATAAAAGAATGATGCCACTTAATTTATTGTTTGGTTGGTAAGTGCGGGATAACTTATCTCGAAATTAATAATTAGTATCGAAATAAGTTAATCATTTTCTTATGTGGTATAATAATCCCATCATAATTTATAATGAGCTAGACTTATTAAATGACAAAATTGCCCTTCAAACTCGTCAATCATCCACAATGTCATAACAACTATTTCTGGGATATAACGTAGCCTGCAATAACATAAACCAAATTCAACCATAAACTATGGAAAAGAAGAAGAGCAAGTCCAAATTCTAATGAGTCAGACTTGTTGAAGTTAATGTGGAAATCTCACCATGTATATTCCAAAGAAAGATTTCTAGCCTCCATGCCATGATTTTTTATTTTTTTTTAACATGGAGTATTGACACCTCTAAAATTGGCACATAGTTGAACACAAAGAAAATTCATGAGAATCCATACATAAAAATAATTAAGCTAAAAGTTTCATTTTTAAGAATGAATAACTAAAGCTCTATCAAAAAAATTATATACAAAAAGCTAAGTAAGCTAGAGGGTATTTTTGTAAACAAACAACTTATTTTTAGGAAGCATGCAATGGATATTATCTTTAATACAAGAACTAATCCTTGCATAACTAATTCCATCATAATTTATCCAGCATAACTTGTATTCAAATCAAATGACCCTAATTATTTGTTTGGTTGCAAAGCTTGAGATAATTTATCACAAGATTGACAATGTACTGGATAAGTTATCCCTACCTATGGGTGAAATAGTACATAATTTTAGGATAACTTATCCTGGAATAAAGTATGTAAAATAACAAAAGTATCACCTTAAACCCTCTTTTATACACCACTTTACATTCATGTAGATTAATATATATTTTAACAACATTTATTATAACATTCACAACCTTAATTAATCGTTGTTTTTATAATAATATATTTTTCTATTAAAAATATATATCATATAAATATAATTTTTATTTATAAATATATTATAAGATGAATTTATTTGACTAATTCTTATGTTTATTTATATTTTGGTTTCTCTTAAAATATTCACTCCATTATTAAATTACATATTTTTAATTAAATAGTTTATTACTCACTTAAAAATTATATTTTATATCAGATAAAATGTAGATGACTTTAATATTTTACAAGCTAAGATAGGAGTGATATGAGTTTAGATGAAGTGACATAAATAATAAAAGTTCTTGTTAAACAAGAGTTTTATTAAAAAAAAAAAACAGATTCATGGAAATGCACACACAAAAATATTTAAGTTAAATAAGATGATTTTTTTTATTTAAAAATAAATAACTAAAGCTTGAAAAAAAATATAAAAAATAAATAAATAAGGTGGAGAGTATTTTAATAAACAAACAACTTATTCTTAAAATTATACAATAAATATAAGTGTGAATATAGCAAATCAAACAGCAATCAAAAGCATATCAGACCCTTTTCCTTTTTAAGAAATAAACACACCACTTTTATTTACTATCTTCTCTTATAAAAAAAGTAAAAAATAAATTCTACATTTCTAAAACCTCTATCACAAGTAGAGCCAAACAACCCCTTAATACACTAGCACCTTGTTTGGATGGTTGTTACCCTATCCATTGTATTGTATTGTTAATTTAAATATAATGTTTGTTTTGATTGTTATTTAAATTGTATCGTTTAAATTCATTATTAGGTAATGACGAAAAAATCCATTTTATGTAACGACAGATTTGGTGTGTTCGTATCGTTATCTTAATATTTTCTTCTCATTTTATCTTTATTTATTATTTAATAATTATATTCCATCTTTGATCCTACCTTTTCATAGTAACTCTATCCCGTACCTTACTTTTTTTGTAAGTTTTATTATTGAAATTATAGATATGTGACATTATGTAATAACGAAGAACGGTACAATCTATCCAAATACTATATACATTAAAACAATATCATACGATACAATACAACACAATATAATATAATATGATATAATATGATATATTATGAAATAATGTACCAACCATCCAAACAAAGGGTAAGTCTTACATCACTGACTTTTATTTAACTCGATTCTCTACTCTCATCTTGCTTTTTTCTTCCGTCAGTACCGAGAATCAGAGACCATCGCTACATCAACCAGGTTCTTTCTCGATTCTATTTCTCCCTGATTTTGCTATCGATGAAGTTATAATTAGGGTTTTCTACGGACTAGATCTTTCGTTTTGCTTGGATGCTCCGGTCTTCGAATCAATCTCGTAACTGCAGATCTGAAAACTTTGACCACCTGATTGCTTCAAATCTGAATTTATTTGATCCATTTCAAATATAGCTTTAATTGAAGGGAACTGATAGTATTAGCTTAGCTAGCGTTCCGGGAGAATCTAGTCTGTTCCTAACTGTCACTTTCGTGCTTGTTGTTAGTGTTAGTTTTTCTAAGTTTTACTCTGATTTTTAAGGTTTTATATAGTATAAGCCATGAAAGTTGAGAATGAAAGAGAACTATTGTATTTTTATCTTCTAAATTGGAAGCAGAACTTACCATTTCTTTGAAGTGCTATGTCAATAAATAACAAAAAACACAACGAATACAAAGGATGTGTAAGTTTTAATTTAAGTAGCAAAAAAAGAAAAAAAAAGGAAAAGAGTATTTGAAACTAACACTGTAGAAAGTTTTGTGAAAGTTGAAGCTGTTTTGGCATTTAACTTTACTTGGAAAAAAAGTTTGTGAATATTGGTGAATAGAAATTAAAATTTCACTTGAAAATGCACCTGACATACACCTTCATATCAGTATCTCAAACTTACACTTGAAGTTCAATATTTGAAAACACTCCCGCAAAATTTAGTAGTTGCTAAATACTCATGGCCAGATGCAACGTTTACAAATAATGAAATAGTATCTTATGTCCCCTGAATAAAAAATGCAAATTAAGTCTGTTTGAAGTATTTGTTTTAAAATACCTGTGATTTATTTAAAGAATGACCAGTAGGTCACTGGTTTGAGATGTGGAAACAACATCTTGTAGATATACGGGTAAGGCCACGTATAATAGATCCTTGTGATCCGGCCCATCCATGAACCCTGTGAGGGGCTGTCTTTTTTTGTTTATCTTTTAAAATTAAGAAGTAGTGAATTCCCGTTTACACTTGGAGGTATGACTTTGCACAAAATGCTCCCTTAACTAGTATCTGAGGAGTTGCTCTTCTCAATGAGGATTCTTTTAATATCCAACAGTACACAACATGTCCCCTCTGAAGTTCCTTTTGCAGTACCCTGTGCTATTGGTAGGATTGGTCTCTTTCCCGTAACATTTTTTACTCGCCAGTTTCTTCCAGTATATGCTTAAATAAAGGGCATGTGCCCGCTTTATAATTTAAAGGTTCAGATTTAGTTAACTCGACCACCTCTTTTAATTATAGTCGAGAGACAAAAACCTGCCTATATCCGGAATGTTAGCAGACTGCTTAGCCATTATTCTATGGTTTGAGAGAATGAATATCTTAACAGTCACCACCTCTTATTAAACTTGGAAACTTGGGCAAAGCTCATAGGAATTAACTTTCTCAAAAATAGTTCATGGGGTATTGAACCCTGCTGCCAATAATTCAAGGGGTTCAGTTCACTTGAAATTAATCGTGGAGAATGGTGCTAGATGGATCCACAAGTTGCTGTTTAGCTGTTTGTGAAGGCATGTTTTGTGGCATCTGGCATGTGATGTTCAATTACCTTTATTTTTGTTGAATCAGGTGTAATTTCACATACAACAAAAATGGCTGAGTCTTCGCGTGAAGAAAATGTGTACTTGGCCAAGCTGGCTGAGCAGGCTGAGCGATACGAGGAAATGATTGAGTTTATGGAGAAGGTTGCAAAGACAGTAGATGTTGAGGAGCTGACTGTTGAGGAAAGGAATCTTCTTTCAGTGGCCTACAAAAATGTGATTGGTGCAAGAAGAGCCTCATGGAGGATAATCTCTTCAATTGAGCAAAAGGAGGAGAGCCGTGGAAATGAAGACCATGTCAACACTATTAAAGAATACAGAAGCAAAATTGAGGCTGAACTTAGCAAGATCTGTGATGGGATTTTGAGCCTCCTTGAGTCCAATTTAATACCATCAGCCTCAACAGCTGAGTCCAAAGTTTTTTACTTGAAGATGAAAGGTGATTACCATAGGTACCTGGCTGAGTTTAAAACAGGGGCAGAGAGGAAAGAAGCCGCTGAGAACACTTTACTGGCATACAAGTCTGCTCAGGTAGGTTATCTATGGTGAGCACTGTCAATATCTCTCCTTGTAATTAACAATTCTGATTTTTTTAATGTGTTATGTTGTAGGATATTGCTTTGGCTGAACTGGCTCCTACTCATCCAATCAGGCTGGGACTTGCCCTTAACTTTTCCGTTTTCTATTATGAAATTCTCAACTCACCTGATCGTGCTTGTAATCTTGCGAAACAGGTAATATTCCATGCTTCTGTTGATTCTTTGACTTGAATTGCTCTCTCTCTCTCTCTCTGGTTAGCTAACTTGGACTATCTTCCTAGTTCTTATAGATGGTTTATCATGTTTGACTTTGTACCATTCTAATTTCTTTGTAAAAAAGAAGGAAAAGATTGTTGTACTACTTTAAGCTCGCATGTATGTTTCAATTGGGAATCAACTTTTGCTTTGGTGCCTCATAATGACAATGAAGCTTGGTGTATGATGTTTGAGTGGTTGGAATGTTTCTTGATATTTTGAATGATTTGATTTATGCCTACCATTTTCTCTGGTTGGAGTGAAGTGCTTTGTCTTCCGTAATGTGTAATTTTTCTCCTTTTTCAAACCGGAAGGAGAGCTTATTTACTTTGCGTTCTTTCCTGTGGTTTTCTGTTCTTGTTGGGGCCTTGTCTTGGGTTGAGGTAGTTTTCCACATTAAAATTCCTTATATATAAAAAAAGTTTTCTACACTAAATTTTCGATTGAAGCTTGTTCAGGTCTTTGTACTTGTTTATATCCTAGCTCCTAGAAGCAAAATCTTTAGTGCTAAGTTCTTTAATTAAGTACAGTTAGTTGTGGACATCCTTCTTTAAACTTATTGTGATAGTTCGTCTGACCACTCTGTAGGTTACGTCTTATACTACAGTGCTTCTATTAGAATTAATCTTTGTACCTATATGTTGGTCATACGTATTTTCTATTACTCGATGACTGATGAGACAAGAACTGGTCTATAGAAAGAGTGTAATTTCATTTAATTAGCTTAAAGATAGGAATAACCTTTGAATTTGGAATTCTAAACCTTATATCTAATGCACCCTGAACAGCTTTTTGCTTGTGCCCGAACATGACCATTTAATTGACAGCTTGACTTGTGTGACCCAAGTAATAAATCTTTTTGCTCCTGTACTCAAAGTCAGTCGCAATAAACTGTTAGGACAATTTAGAAGACTTGGAAGGTTGGAATGAAAAACACATTTCGAAAGCCTAGGAAACAGCATCTTCTTATAACTAGAGTGGCAAGATGAGAATTAGAGTCTTACTTTGATGATGGAATTGTCTACCTTTTCCTTTTTTTTTTCCTTCTTGGTTGAATATTTTGGAATGCTTGTTTATTTGACTTTTGTAAACTTAGAATTTGTTTTACAGTAACAGCCACTAGTACTATGTTTCAACCCTAATTAGTTGTGATTGGCTATATTAACCTTCAATATTTATTCTGATTCTTATATGATTGTTCATTAGTACTCAATAAGTTTTTCTTTAAAACCAATTAGGGTTCTAATTTTTAAAAGGACCAATTAGGGGTTCTCTAGCGCTAGTGGTTCTTTACTTTTGCATGGACATACAACTTTCTAAACAAACTAAAAAAACTCCTAATAAAACTAGATAGGACGTGATTGTACCAAGATAACAACATCTTAATTGCAACTGCAACTAATTGGTGTCATTGATATCAGTCTTTTTCTTCCATTGAGTTCTGTTTTTCGATGAGTCTGCATAGATCCAAAGGAGTGTAGGTCCATTGAGACAAAATCTTAACATGTTATTTTCAATCTACCTCATCGTCTTTAACACCTTCAGTTATCATACATTCATGGAACCCTTAGGTTTACGCAGGACATTACCAAACCATCCCAGTCACAGTTCTCTTGTCGAATGTCCTAAGTGTGCTACTTGTACATTCAGTCTAAATTTGTCATTCTTATCTTTTATGGTCGCACATCTTTCCTAGAATTTGCCTTTTTATATTACTTACCTTGTAAGCGCAACATTTATTTTCATACAACATTGTTGGTGTTATAGCTGCTCTACAATGTTTGCCTTTCACTAGTGTAGGCATTTCCTATGGCATTACCATAAAATTTTCCATATTACCCTTCATATTTTAAATTTATGCATTACATTTTCATATTCTCATGAAACACTAGGCCTAGATTCCTGAATTACCTATATTTGAATACCATAATTTCGTCTAATCTTGCTTTAACTTCATCACGGAGAGTCAAAATCACAGTGTGTATATTCTGTCTCATTTTCACTTGCACTAGAATCATTACTCTCCACTGTGCTCCTCCAAGTTCAAGCATTTGGTTGACTCCCTCTCAGTAGCTTCATTAGTTAACACAAGGCAAATCCTCGATTTGAACTGGCGTGATAAGGAACTTCTCTATATCACCTCCATTGTTCTCACAATGACGACAATTCTTTACCACATATCGTTTAAGGTAATTCTATTAATTATGTGAGGAATTAAGTCTGCCAAAGTGATAGAATCATATTAGCATTATTTTCCATGTGGCTCATTCCTTACTTACGACTGATGCTTACAAGTCATAAGTTCTAAGCCCATCTAAACAGGCTCATTGTCACCTAATATATGTTTAGAAGCAAATTATCATATATTTTACCCAAAAACCCCAAATAAACCGGAAACCCCTACAAAAACCGAAGCAATGAAAAACCGACTTAATTGGTTTGATATTCTTTTAGAGAAAAACTGACCAAACCGAGCCGCAAACACCCCTAGTTTCCAGTGCTATTTTGATTGTCTTTGTTTTAGTTTGTTTCTTCTTTCCTTTCTTGATTGAAGTAGTACACACTTTTGTGGCCCTACCAAAGCTGCAAGAATAGAAAAGTAAAGATGAATAATCCCGGAGTTTCTACCATTCTAAAATATAATCCTAGAATTTGTAGAATTTGGCTAGGAGTACCGAACAGTTCTCTTCTATTTTTGTCCTTGTAAATATGGTTTCAGTACAACTTTTATTTATATATACATATATGTTACAATCTCAAAAAAAGAAAAAGGTAAGACAAAAATATGCTCCTATTATTATTGGAGTTGCTAAGCAATGATGCTTAATTGCAGGCATTTGATGAAGCCATCTCAGAGTTGGATACACTGGGAGAGGAATCTTACAAAGACAGTACATTGATCATGCAACTTCTCCGAGACAATCTTACCCTTTGGACTTCAGACAATGTGGTCTCTCTCTCTCTTCTCTCGCACGTGCACACACACAAATAAAAAATTAATTAATCATCCTGTGTATATCCAGAAAAATTGACTAACTAATTCCTGATTGCTAAATTCTGGAATATTACACTTGTCTTAACTATTGCCATGCTGATGTTGAATGCCTTTTTGTTGTAAACTATTCTGATTCCAGGATGATGCTGGGGATGATATCAAGGAAGCTTCAAAACCTGAGTCCGGCGAGGGGCATCAGTGATGAAATAGTAGCATAGTCTTGTAGTCTTTATCTTATAGGGTGGTGGATGATATAGCAAGATCGAGAATTTAGATCTCCAATGGTTGTGTCACTGTTGAAATGGTTCGATATAAAACATGTCTTAGTGTGATAAGAGTATGTGGTCAAAGTCAGTTGCGTAGTGCTATGATTAGAGTTGAATTGGTAGCGTTAGTTGCTTGTGTTGATGACTTTGCTCGTATTTTTTGTCTCATTTGCATGTTTGTGTGATTGAATTTGCATTTGTTAATCCTGGAATTATTTGTTCTTAAATATCTCGAAACACTTTCCTGAAATCTCTACCATCCCCCTGGGAATCACATGGAAGAGATTTAGTGTTGGCATTTGATAGAGGTGAGCAATTCTGATTCCTTCATAGAGGACTCAAAGGTTCATGTGTGTGGTTTAAACCAGTTATTAGATGGAGACATTACTCTTGGAGTTGTTGAATATGTTGTGATTTCTATTGTGCCAAATGTGCCACAACACATAAAATTTCCCATTGTAGGAGGGGATTTAGGAGGGCAGCAGACATACTGTTGAATTGGAGTTACTAGTAGTCATTAGTGTTATTGGGTATTTGAATATTAACATTATTTCAGAATATTAAGGTGTGTCTACTGTTCTCTACACCGTTGTTGCAGCTTGTACGAGATTTGTTAACGATGTTGAGCCTATAGAGAAAGGACTTGTTGGTAAATAGTCACATGAGATAAAGTCAATCGGAAATCGTGATTGGAGTCATGTTTGAAGGTGATGATTTGAAGATTCATTCGACAGAGAAGGGTGTATTGGTTGTCGATATGGTGGATGTTGATATTAAGGCAACAAAGCGAAGTTTGACACAGGTCAAAGGAGAAAGCAAGGAGGAATTGACTTTGGAAAGGAAAAGGGTAGCTCCACTGAAGGACATGAGACAAACTTTCCAGTTTTCTAGGGAATACATGAGACAAGCTTCCCAATGTTCAAGTGTCAATTCTCGAGGGCTTGTGTCCGCGTGGAAGATTTTTTTTTAGTCTTTCCTTAAATGATGAAATTTTTCTAAAAATTAATTATTTTGTAATATATATGTATATATCAGTATTTTTTTGTTGTCTGACCTTTTTCTATGCTTTTATTGAGCCGAGGTCTTTCGGAAACAGCCGTCCTACATTGGTAGGAGTCAGGTCTGCGTACACTCTACCCTCCCCAGACCCCACGATGTGGGATTTCACTGGGTTGTTGTTGTTGTATATCAGTATTTTTTTGGTGGTTATGAGAAGACATTTTTCAAAAGAATTAAAATTAATTATAACTTGAGATAATTGAAATAAAAACTTGGTAACTTGGAAAGAAGAGTCCATTCATATGGTCACAACCCTTTAGAAAAGGCACAATTTTTCGTAAATGTCACAATCTTTTATTTCCTAGTCACACCTTTAAAATCCAACAATCCCTCACATTAATGGGGAATGCTATTGTTAAAACATATGCATGAAAAAATGTGTGATTCGTATGTAATGATTAATTGCATCTGGATAAGTAGATTTTCCTTTTAACTTTCTGTAGTGAACATATATTGAATATACTCGGTCAATCGATAGATTTGATAACTTTGAACCGTCGAGCTTTGGTGTATACCTGATAACATAAGTCACACAATCAACCCTTTAACTGTTTTTGGTTCTCATTGCTATGTTCGTTTCAGCCATGAACACTTCTTGATTTATAAGTGCGTAGAGAACTGGCCTTATCGGATTCTCCTTAAAGCGGCTTACACTTCACACTTACATAGGTGATTTGTAAATGTGTCATCCCGTAGATACACCATTTGATATACCTTGTATCAAACTTAGGAGTCATTAAAAAGTCATAATACATTTATCCTTGTTACTGAACATTGTCTCATCATGAGAATGGACCATTAGAAATTATTTTGACAATGTTGAACCATCATCAATAACATTGTTTGATCTCCTTGAACCTAGATCTTGGGATCTCCAGTCTTCTCAGTAGAGTTACCACCATGATGATTTTTTACTTGTCCATAGTCCTATTTCCGTTGATGATTTCTCAACTCCTTCTCTAGTTAGGCCTTTTGTAAGTGGATACGACACATCATCCTTTGACTTTGCATAGTCATTTGTGATCATTCCACTAGAGATTAGTTGTCTAATGGTATTGTGTCTTTGACGTATATGAAGAGATTTTTCATTATATATCATGCACCCTGCCCTACATATTGCAATTTGACTATCGCAATGCATGCATACTGGTGGCAAAGACTTGGAGCAAAAAAGAATATCTTTCAAGAAATTTCGGAGCCATTAAGGTCTTCGGCCTCATTTAGAGAGATAATGTAATGACCTGACCCCGTCATTAGGGATAGGCCAATGGGGAAGGCTTTTGGGTCAGAAAATTTCGGGTAGTAACTTCGAAAAGATTTAGTCTAGGCCAGACTTGGACGAATTATGAGTCAAGTGAAGTTTAGGATGACCATGTGAATGGTGGGAGAGCAAATCTCTGATTTAATTGGATAGACTGATAGCCAGGACGATACAGAGCATTTACGGCTTCACGGAATCGTAGTTGGGTGAGAAACTCTCAAAATTGAATTTAGTATGAAGGGTATATTTTAATACCACTTGGGAGGGGGGTGTTGTGAAATGGGGGTTCGGAGCTCAAACTCCAAGCTCTCTGTTTCCGTGCATTCCGCCAGAGTGAAATTTCTCCTCAGAGCAGCCCCGCAGAGTAGGATAGGTCCCGCCAGAGTGGAGCAAACGTGACTTAAGTAAAAAAAAAACCAGAATGGTCTTTTTCTGCAAAAACTGTTCTTAAAGCTTGAGGAGGCGACCTAGGGCGAGTTTTATCAATTTTCTACGAATTTCCATGCTTAAGGTAAGGATTTTACTCCCTAAATTCATCATTTGAATCCTAGAACCTAGAAATTATGGTTGGTAATCATTGAAGGAGGGTTTGAATTGAAAACTAATTGTGGAAATTAGCCCTAAGGTGGGGTTAGGATTATGGGTTGGCCTAGGATATGAATTGTGTTATATTTCATGATATGTGTTGATCCTTTATATGTATTTACTATTTTCTAGATCAAGAACGAGAAGAACGAACCCGAAACGGGAAGGCTCTTGCAATGTAAAATTGTTGAAGATTAAATTTGAGGTAAGTGATGGTCTAGTTCTCCGTTTGTGTTTCATATACTTGCTAATTGCTTCACGATATGCATGTGTGTATATGAATAGGGAGACATGCTAGATTATGTTTGAAATGATCACTTGTTGGCCTGTATTTCTGAAGAACCTATTCTTGGTGATATAAATCCTGTAATTACTGAATGCAATTGTGATTGTGGTATATTTGGATTGGGTGTCATGTTCCAACACATAATTAGATTGGGTATCGTGTTCCGACATATAATTGAATTGGGTGTCATGTTCCGACACAAAGTTGATTGTTTGTAAGTCCCCTAAGAGGACCCTTGTGTGAAGTTATATCACGTGGAAGGTATTAAATTTTGATGTTGCTGAATATGGTTGAATTTGAGATTAGTTGACTTATTCTGTATATGTATATGCATATTGTATTGAATTTACTTGTCTATGATTCGCTTACTGGCTAACCGCTTAATTCTATCAGTACACCATTGTTTTTGTGTACTGATACTACTCTTGCTTTACCATTTTATTGAGTACAGGGCATATTCAACCGTCTGCGGAGAGACCTCGATTGAAAGAGTAAAAGCTTGTTCGAAATTCAAGGGTAAGTTATTCTGTCATGCTGTCGTGGACTTCCTTATTAGTTTCACTTCTTCTTTCGGGACTCAGATGTTCAGACTTTGTTTAATATTTTGACTTCTTGTGGAAGTGTTCCCCTTTTCTTACATTGACATTTGTTAGAGTTTTTGTACGGACGACTTTCAGTTTCCAGGATGTATTTACTTTCGCATATTTTAGGTTGATAACGAGGCGTTTTCTGAATTTATGAAAACTCAACATTTATTCTTGATTTAAACCTGCTTTTGAATCTTTAAGATTGTGTATACTTTGTGATTATTGTTGTTGGGTTATTTAGGATAGTTCTCCCACCGGAGAGTTAGAGTAGGTTTCAATCACGATGGATCGGGATTGTGACAGATAAGCTCAGATTTCATTATAAAGCGAGCGACACATGTCTATTTGGAAGATTTTCAAGAGACTGCTCCTCCACAAAGAGTAAATATATATCCACTTGTGGATTTTACTTTATTTGACCCGATGATCCAATTTGCATCACTATATCCTTTCAGTGTTACTGGATATTATAATGCAAAATATAGTTTTAAGTATGTTTTAACTACATCAATTCATTGTCATTCAATGAGTTTATTGGAATTACTCGTGAACTGACTCAGTTTACTAATAGAGCATACTATATTTGATTGTGTACAATTCATGATATACATCATACTTCTAAATACTCTTGCATGATCCAATTGTGAATCATTTTCACCTTCATTCTTTTAAAGTGCAAAGCTCACATCTATTGGAGTCTTAGAAGTTTTAAAATTCTAATTCTTGTACTTGTGTAAGTACCTTTTCAATATAATGAGACTGTAATAATTCTAAACCTATGGAGTTCTAAGAATTCTTATACCTAAGATCACATTAGCAACTCCAAGATCTTTCATATCAAAGTTGCTTTCTATCATACGTTTAGTAGCATTTATATCATAAGTGTCTCTATGATGATCAACATGCCATCAACATACAAACAAACAATGATTTTGTGATTTAGAATATCTGTAATGTGAACATATTTATCACATTTATCATTCTTGAATCCATTTGCCAATATGATTTGGTCAAACTTTACATGTCATTGTTTGGGTGCTTGTTTTAGTCCATAAAAGTGACTTAACAAATTTGCACACTTTCTTGGATTTACCAGGAACCACAAAGCCATTGGGTTATTCCGTGTAAATTTCTTCCTATAATTTTTCATTTAAGAAAGTTGTTTTCACTTTCATTTGATGAATTTAAAGGTCAACCGCAGCTAATGCAATTAACATCCGAATGGATGTAATCCTAATTACTGTTGGGTACATGTTGAAAAAATCAAGACTTTTTTTTGTCTAAAGCCTTTGACAACAACTCTTGCTTTTATAATTGTCAATAATTCCATCAATTTTCATCTTTCTTTTGAAGATCCATTTTGAACACAAAATTTTATTTTCTGGAGAAAGATCAACCAACTTCCTATTATGGTTTCTCAACATTCAACAAATCTCACTATTAACAACCTCTTTCCAAAAGGATGAGTCCGCAGAGGACATAGCTTTTTTGAATGTTTAAGACTCATGTTCATGAAGAAATGTTACAAAATCAGATCCAAAGAAAGTAGATGTCTTTTGACATTTACTAAGCCTTGAAATCTCTTTATTAGGTGCATTCTCCTTTGATTCTTCTCGAGGTCGTTTAGACCCCTCACTAGACAATTCAAGTCTAGTTTTATACGGATAGATATGTTCAAAGAATTCAGCATTATCTGATTCAATTACTGTATTGTCATAAATTTTCAAATGTTTAGACTTATGAACGAAAAATCAACAAGTTTTACTATTTGTAGCATATCCAATGAAAACATAATCCGGAGTCATAGGTGCTATTGTGACCCTCTTAGATTTAGGAACTTGGACTTTGGCTAGATACCCACACTTTAAAATATTTTAAGTTGGGCTTTCTTCCTTTTCATTTCGCATATGGAATAGACTGTGTTTTGCTGTGAAGCACTTTATTGAGTATTTAATTTGCTATAAGGATGACTTCCCCCCACAAATTTTATAGTAAACCTAAACTTATAAGTAAGGCATTCATCATTTTCTTTAAAGTTTAGTTTTTATTTCTTTTTGCAATTCTATTAGATTGAGGTGAGTAAAGGGTAGTAGTTTGATGGATGGTTGAATCAGATAAACACATTTCTGCAATATGAGATTCATACTCTCCACCTCAATCACTTCTTACCATTTTTATCTTTTTACCCAACTAATTTTCAACTTCAATTTTGTATTGTCTAAAGACTTCTATTGTTTCATAATTATTGTTTCATAATTACCATTCAACAAATAGACATAACAATAGTGCAATCGTCAATAGACGTTATGAAATACATTTTCCCACCATGAGATGATTTGACTTCATATCATAAATGTCAGTGTGAATCAACTCTAAGGGATAGAAATTCCTTTCAATAGATTTTTAAGGATGCTTAGCATACTTAGATTCAACACAAACTTGATATTTAGATTTATTGCACTCAAAATTAGGTAAAACGTCTAAGTTGATCAGTTCTCACAAGGTTTTATAATTCACATGTCCAAACGTTCATGCCATAAATAATTTGACTCAAGCAAGTAAGAAGGACTAGAAATATTGAATTTGAAAAGACCCTTCATGAGGTTAACCTTTTCCTACAAATATTTTATTCTTACTTATTACAACTTTGACAAATACAAACATTATTTAAAGTCAACACCTTGTTAGATATACTTTCCAAGAGTACCTTTTCATAACCTTCAATTTTGGTTATTGCAGAATTACCCATTAACATAGTCTCATCGGGTCCAATAAGAGCATATGAACCAAATGCTTCTTTATAACACAAAACATGATAGATATTTTTTTAACCAATATTCATTTCTATACAAATAATTATATTTTAGTAGACATGTATTTTCATGAAAAATCACAACATTTTAAGTGACACTTTTTCATAAGAGAACACAATTCTTTTGAACAAGTATATATATATATATATATATATATATATATATATATATATATATATATATATTTAATTTGATAGTTTCATACTAGTCATATCATATCTTATACTAGTAAAAAAGAAACTCAACGATCAAAATATACTCCAAAAATTTTGTGGGTCAAGCATAATACAAGAATGTCATATAATTTCATATCTTGTGCTTCCACATTTAAATTAGATACCAAGCCTAATTTTGTCTTTATCACAAGCAAAGAACCCCCACATTTTAAATATGATCTCAAAAATATTTTTCAAGTATTTGAAAATAATTTTTCACATATTTACTTGTTCATGCTTTCAAATGTATACTATCAAAATACATATTGACAACATAAAGCCTATTTTAAAGATAATATTCTACAAAAGAATTATAGTGCTTCCATTTTCTTTGACAATCTTTAAATATAGTTAAAGTTTAATTCATAGAGGCAACCATTGCAGATGTAAAATTATTAATTATATGTCACTAATATATATTTTTTCCTTCTGTCACAATTTGACAGATCCCTTAGTATTTAAAATACTAACACTAAAGACTGCATCTTTGTATGACTGATTTCTACTTAACAATGAAATTTTTATATTCTTCAAATCGTCAACTGAATGAACTTTGAATGTTAATGAAGTTTTTATGACTTCAAATCAATTTCATATTCAGACAAAGCAGAAAATCAAGAGGTTTTAATCTCGAGAAATAAAACGTACAACATCGTTTCTAATTAACGATGAAGTTTTTATATTTTCCAATCGTTTACCCTTTATATTCGTGACGAAGTTTTTATACTCTTCAAGTCAAAATCAAACAAAGAGTTTAATCAATTGGTAAAGTTTTTATATTCTTCAAACCAAAGGAGTAGAAAATCAAAAGATTTTAGTCTCCAAACATCAGACACGGTCAAATTTCACACGGAATAGAAAACTACACAAGTTTTATTCTCCAAAATAGAATTAGAAAATCATAAGGATGTGATTTTATTTTCAGAAAGCTTTCCCTCGTTACCAAGTTTGTTGGACTAATTTCAAATCTATGAATGATAAATTCTATAGAACTTCCACCTAGTTAGACCAAAAAATATTTTCCTTTTTAGAACAAATTTAATATTCGATGAAGTTTTTATATTTTCAAATCGAATATAAACTTTTCTTTTCTTCTTCTTTTCTGAAAAAAAAATGTCTTGCCATCTACATTCTTGGATTAAGATCCTTGAAAGATGCCTCCATTATTGGATGTAATACACACAAAAATATTTCTCAACCCAATTTTATCATAACAGATAATAAAGCTTTGAAAATAGTTTGTTAAAACTATTAAGACAATAACACATTATTTAACTTAATCATCTTTAATTTGACCAAGGTTATGGTAAGAAAAAAATACTACTTTGTAGTATCAAGTCTAAAATTCCTTCATATTATACTTACTTAGATATAGCAGAATCATATAAATACCATGACAATGCCTTCTAAGATCTATCGTGCCCCAATCCAAAATCTCAGATACAGGAAAAAATATTAAATTCCTTAAGCTTATTATTCCTGTATCGAATTTTGTAAATCAAAAACAATAAAGATGAAAAATAAAAAAATATCTGAGTCCACAAAATTCACATGTGTCCTCACAAGATAAAACTGTTAAACTATTAAAGAAGTAGCGGTATCTCAAACTTCAATAATTTCAGCGAACTCAAAAGCCAACAACAAAATCACACAAAGACTCAACTTTATTTGTAAGAATATACATATAGAAGAGAGAGAAATTCGATGTTCAAAAATGAGAGAAAAATCATCTATTTATAGACAACAAAAAATAGTGTGAACATGTGCTTATTCTGACTTTATCGGAAAAGTCACCACCTTTCATAAAAGTTATAACTTTTCAAAAAAGTCACAACTTTTTGAAAAAGTCGCAATCTTTCGGAACGGTCACAACTCTTTAAAAAAATCACAACCTTTCAAAACAGTCACAACCCTTTAAAAAAGGCACAATCTTTCGTAAATGTTACAACCTTTTATTTTCCTTTCACATCTTTAAAACCCAACACTTTTCTCTCGTGCTCATACTCAACAAATAGACAAAGATGCCCAAATATTTACTGTTGACGGATAACATTAATAATCTTTAGTTAATCAAGAATGAAGGAAAAAATCTGAAAACTAAAGATACGTAGGATTCAATAAAGTGAAGAATAAATATGGTGTACTACAGCCTACAGGGTGACTAAACAACTGCTTTTGTACTAACATAGTACTAATATATCACTAATTCAGACAAACTTAAATCATAGTAATTGAAAATTTGTAGAAAAGAAAGTCCCATGTATGAACAACAGTTCATGACCCTTGACAAAACAAGCATTAAACACTATAGTTCATTTTTATGCTGCTGTGAACTCAAGCATGTGCATAAAATGCATACATATTAAGAAAGAAAAAGAAATTAAGTCGTTACGGAAGTCAATATCAAAGCTCCCCGTCTTATTAGTGTATTACCAACATAATATAATATAGTGGAGATCAAGGTGGGTACCTCAAGTTATGTTAAATCGCTACCACCATTTATATTACACACAATACAGTCTTTCCTGCATATCAACTCAATAATAACACATCTCATGTATATACTCAGAAAATGCATATTTGTTTATGATTTGTCAAATTACACACTCTGTAGTGATCTAAAGAGAACAGGTTCAGTTAATACTAAAACTTCATTGTCCCATGAGCACATTCCTTGGGAGAAAGGAAATTGATGAAGCATATAACTATAGATCACATGATGAACTACTGAAGAAAATAAGGAAATGAAGACAATTTTTTTGAATTTTTTCTTTTGATGATCTCCCCTCTACAACCTTCATGTCTATATATACAAATATAAAAGATAAACAACAATAAAAGCCCATACTAGTTTAAATAACAATAAAACCCATAAAAGATAAATAACAATAAAAAAACACATACTAGTTATATTAACAATAAACCCATACTAGTTTGCTTATCTTTATCTTCTCTTCTTTTTATTCCAACATCCCCCCTCAAGTTGGAGGAGAGAGAATTAACCCCCAACTTGCGAAGAATGGTATTGTGAGCTGGTCCTGATAAAGGCTTTGTGAAGATATCTGCAACTTGAGATGCAGATGGAACGAAATTTAGAGAAATGAGACCTGCGGTGAACTGTTGACGCACAAAGTGGCAGTCAAGTTCGACGTGCTTTGTGCGTTCATGAAACACAGGGTTTCTAGCAATGTGGAGTGCCGATTGACTATCAGAATGGACCGGGATTGGTAGCTTAGGCGGAGCTGATAGATCTCGAAGAAGACGATTCAACCATGTGACTTCAGGAACAACTCGTCGCATTGATCTATATTCTGCTTCCCCAGATGAAAGTGATACTGAAATTTGTTTCTTGAATTTCTAAGAAATCGGAGAGCCACCCATGCTTATAAAATACCCGCTGACAGATCTTCTCGTATCCAAACACGAGGCCCAATCGGCGTCACAGAAAGCAAGAATGGAAAAAGAAGGATTGCTACTGAAGAACAATCCTTGACCTGGAGATTTTCGAAGATATCGAAGAACACGAATTGCAGCATCGTAATGAGGTAACCTTGGGGACTGCATATACTGTGACAAATGCTGAACCGCAAAGGCTAAATCTGGACGAGTGTGAGTTAAATAGTTGAGTTTTCCGATCAATCTTCGATAGGAAAAAGGATCTGTGAGTGGTGTCCCTTCATCAACAGAGAGTTTTTGCGAAGGATCAAGTGGAGAAGGTACTTCAGCTAAGTCATCACAGTTGTACTCAGACAGAAGTTCAAGAGTGAATTTTCTCTGATTCACTATCAGACCATGGTCTTCTCGTACCACCTCCAATCCAAGGAAATAATGTAAGCTTCCCAGGTCTTTTATCTTAAATTCAGTGTCCAAAAATTGCTTGAGGTTAGAAAACTCTGTAGAATCATTCCCAGCAATAATTATATCATCGACATAGACTGCAACTAAAGAAACTGAGTGACTGGAATGCTTGTAGAATAAAGAGTAATCATTCAGAGATGAAACATACCCTTTGAAATTAAGAGCAGCCCCTAATTTTGCATACCATTGTCTTGAGGCTTGTCTCAATCCATACAAAGATTTGTTTAGTTTGCAAACTAAGTTAGGATTAGAAGATTCCATACTTGGAGGAAATTTGATATACACCTCTTCTTGCAATTCACCATGCAAGAAGGCATTATTGACATCTAGTTGAGATATATTCCAACCTTTCTTGACTGCTACTGCAAGTAAGCATCTTATTGTTGTCATTTTGACAACAGGAGAATATGTTTCATTGAAGTCGATGCCTTATCTTTGGATGTCTCCTCTTACCACCAATCTTGCCTTTAATCTCTCTATAGACCCATCTGTTTTGTGCTTTACTTTGTAAACCCATTTACAGGGTAAAGCTTTCTTATTTGGAGGTAGACTCACAATTTCCCAAGTGTTGTTGGAATTTAATGCCTCAAATTCAGTATCCATAGCTTTTAACCAACCAGGATCCATAGTTGCCTGGGAATAATTCTTTGGTTCACTTATACTTGAAATTGCAGTCAAGACCTGCTGATTAGAGATAGATAAAGCAGCAAAAGAGAAAATAGGAGGATCAATGGGATCAGTAAAACATGAAGTGGAAAGATCAGTGAGATAAACTGAGTTGCAAACATACTCATCTAGATACACAGGCCTTTTAGGAACCCTCTCTGATCTTCTTTCAGGTGCAACAGAGACGGGATCTACATTATGAATTTGAAGACTATTAGATGAGGAAGATAGACTTAGGGAAGGTGGAGGAACATCAATAGATGAGCTAGATGAAGGAAGTGAGCTAGAATCACTAGGAATGGACCCTAAGGAATCAGATTCATCAGGGTTAGAAACCAATGAAGATAGTGTAGGAGAAAAAGAAATAGATGGTCCTGAACCAGCTGTGGTTGTAGTGAAAATACGAGGAGAAGGAGTTTGAGTGTGAAAAGGAAATGTAGTTTCATGAAAAACTACATTTCTTGAAACGATGATTTTCTTGGAATTCATTTCCATGACTTTATACCCTTTCTTCCCTACAGGATATCCAAGAAATATACAAGGGACTGCCCTAGAAGCAAATTTGGGTCTGTTATGTGAAGGGGTTGAAACAAAACACAATCATCCAAAACTTCTCAAAAACTTGTATGAAGGACAAGTTCTAAAAATCAATTCAAAAGGTGTTTTTCCTTTGAGCACAGATGAAGGAAACCTATTTATTAGAAAAGTTGCGGTCAATAAACAATCACCCCAGTAGCAAATAGGCACTTTAGATTGGTGTAACAAAGCTCTAGAAGTCTCCAAAAGGTGTCTGTGTTTCCTTTTCACAACTCCATTCTGTTGTGGAGAGGAAGTGCAAAAAGTTTGGTGGATGATTCCTCTTAAGAGAAAATATTCTGAAAGAATCACTCCACTGCCTAAATCAAGAGCATTATCTGACCTTATCATTTTTATCTTAGCCCCAAATTGTCTTTCAGAGTAAGCTAGGTAGTTCTTTAGTGTAGGAAAAGCATTGCTTTTAGTAGTCAAGAGGTAAGTCCAAGTTGCTCTACTAAAATCATCTACAATAGTAAGAAAATACTTGTATCCATTATAGGTAGATGATTTATAGGGTCCCCAAGTGTCCACATGGATTAACTCAAAAATTGCTTTAGTTTTGATGCAACTAGAAGGGAATGGCAGTTTAGTTTGTCTAGCAACAGGGCATATATCACATTTGTGATCAAAATGAGAAAAGGAAGAAGAGGAACTGATGTTTTTCATTGAATCTAAAGGCATGTGGCCCAATCTAATGTGCCACAATTTTACATCATCCCTATTGTTTACTGGAATAGAAAAAGAGCTAGGAAAAGAACTACAACTGGAGAGTAAAACATCATATTTAGAACTAGACTTGACAAGACTTTGTAGACCTGAAGTGGTGGTCATGATATAGATCCCATCCTTTGCTTCACCAATAACCAGAGGGGTCCTCATTGAATGGCCCTGCATAACACAACGAATGGAAGAAAAATTTAGTGTGCAATAGAATTGTTTGCAGAATTGATGAATTGATATCAAGTTGATTTTAAAAGAAGGGACAAGCAAAACATTCTTTAGTAGCAAATTATGAGGGAGAGTGACAGTTCCTCCATGTGTCACCCTTACCCTGAAAGAATTTGGGAGCTTGACATAAATAGGAGAAGACAAAAGTGTAAGAGTAGTAAAGAAAGCAGGGTCAAAAGACATATGACCAGAAGCTCCTGAATTTAATATCCAGTAGCTAGAGCTAGCATGGGTTTGATATAGTCTTGGATCACTGAAAGTGTTACCAGAAAAACAGTGCACCATGTTAGCTGAAACCTCACTTCCTGCAAATGGCACATCTCCAATTTGTGCATTCTGGAACTCTTCTCCCAAACCACCATAGTTCTCCTGAGCAACAAATCCATTTGCTTGTTTCCCATTTGTTGCGTAACCTGAGCATCCACCTGTTGTCACTGCATTAGCCATAGAGTTCCTTTTGTTGTTTGGTTGTGATTTTGGCCCCTTGGTGAACTTAAAATCAGGTGGATAACCTATTATTCTGTAGCATTTTGCAATTGAGTGCCCAGATTTCTTACAATTTGTGCAATACAGATTGTTGTTGTAGTTATTGTTGTTGTTCTTTCTTGCTCTAAAATCAGTATTATTGTACCTCTGACCTGAGAAATTCTGATGTGTTGCAAGAAATGAAGATGCGTCACCTGGAAAGTTAGGATTAACATATGCCTCTCTCTGTTTCTCATCTTGAATAAGGAGAGAGTACGCATGATTCACATTTGGGAGAGGTGACATCATAAGTATGTTGCTTCTTACTGCTGCATAAACATCATTAAGTCCCATTAGAAATTGGATCAATCTTTCGTCTTGCTTGGATTTGAATACTTTCTTCTTTCCTCCACAGGTGCAGTTGCAAGAACATATTTCTCCGCTGGAGAGAGCATCCAGCTCATCCCAAATCCTCTTGATTCTTGTGAAATATCCTGATACATCAGTTGTTCCTTGCATCAAATATGTGATGCCTTTTTGAAGGTGATAGAGTTGAGCTCCATTGGACTGACCAAACCTGTCATGAAGGTCAGTCCAGAGATATTTAGCGGATTTAGAGTATATCACACTCCCTGCAATTTCTTTTGAAAGAGAGTTAAGCAACCAAGAAATCACCATGTTATTGCACCTAGTCCAAACCTTGAACTCAGGTGTATCAGCAGATGGTATTTCGGCAGAACCATCAATAAAACTCATCTTGTTCTTAGCTGATAGAGAAATAATGATGGACCTTCTCCACGCAGCAAAACCAGTTCCATCGAAAACGAAATTCACAAGATTCATTCCTGGAGAATCTGAGGGATGAAGATAATATGGACTGCTAGAATCCATTACTACAGATGAAGAAGAAGAAGATTTTCCCTCAGATGATTGTGATGTATTTTCCATTTGGATTGAAAGAACAAAAATAAAGAAAAAATTTGGATCCTACTGCTGCTCTGATACCATGAAGAAAATAAGGAAATGAAGACAAATTTTTTGATTTTTTTCTTTTGATGATCTCCCCTCTACAACCTTCATGTCTATATATACAAATATAAAAGATAAACAACAATAAAAGCCCATACTAGTTTAAATAACAATAAAACCCATAAAAGATAAATAACAATAAAAAACCCATACTAGTTATATTAACAATAAACTCATACTAGTTTGCTTATCTTTGTCTTCTCTTCTTTTTATTCCAACAACTACTGAAGTTCAAGTCAAATGAATGCCCACTATAGTAGTGAGGAATTATCACGGTTGAAGAAATGAACGTTTGAACTAACTCAAGTCAAAAAGCTAGTTTTTTCCATATAAAGAGACTACCAATCTATTCCCAACCAATGTGATCATCTAAACCACAAAGTAGATTATGGTATGAATGATACTACTCATCCAATTAAAATATGAGCTGAACAACAGCTACTAACATTCATAAGAGATAGTAAAAAAGTCTTGATACAGTTATGTAAGAAGATTTGCATCAGCTAAACCAATAACTATGTTGAATGATATGACTTGTTAACTCATCAATCTCATTTAACTGATGATCCATATGGAAATTATACTCATTCTAATATTGTCTATCGCCTATTAGTAAAAATTAAATCAAAGTTGGACCCATCCAATAATATTTGTATCACAATAATTTAATTCAAAAATAGATAAGAAAATCTTGAGTTTCGACAACTCGTCATCAGTTGCCTCGTCCAGCCTCAAGAGATTCTGAAAATAAATATGAAAAGAATGGCTAGTTTGCTAAAACATACCATTCATCGACCAAAAAACACAGAGTCATTGTACACTCTATCGCCTCTTAGGGCTTCTTTTCCGAAATCTTGCACTTGATTCTCTCTTTGTTTTGAGGGGAAGCAGTAGAGAGGAATGAGAAAGCAATTGGCAGTGAAGTAAGGCTAAAGGAGAGAGGAAGAGAAGCCAAGAATGATCGAGAAACGATGTGGAAGCAAAAAAGGACACATTTACAAGACAAAAATACCCTTACTTATTATTTAAATAACCCGAACTAGAATTTTGTGCAACTTTTAATGAACAATGTACTATATTTTAAGTTGTGGTCGTCCTATACTTCACATTTCTATATAGTAGAAAAAAATATCCTTACTGTTATAAAACTGAACTTAACTTAATAATTTAAGAGAAAGGAAATAAAAGCAAGTTAGAAGAGAATTGAGAAGAGAATTATCTTATGTATTTTTGTCTCTGCACTCTTTCATTGCCAATTCATGGCAATATATATAGAAAACAATTAGTGATAGAAGAGAATTAGTGGGCTGCCCACTTTAATAAATTATGTAGTAAGAAAAAGGAACCCGAAAAAGAAAAAGAAATTGTGTGGAAAGTTTCATCACTATCACATTTTGATCTCGTACTCGCACATTTGAGCAGGAGGTCCAGAAGATCATCCACTTGCAGAAAATAGCAAATCAAATGTCAGATACATTTACTGATTTGAAATGGATAACTAAGTCACAGTGAATGTACCTATTCGGATTGATGTCCCAAAAGGACCATCTACAAGTATCATAGCTTCTGAATCCTAAACACGCCAGAAGCGTGGTAGACCGTTGGGTTCAAAGGATAAAAATCCTAGAAAGAGAAGCGTGAGAAATAATAAAGATGATACTACAATAGAACCTCCTGAAGAAGGTCAAGATTTGAGTAATTCTGATATTCCTGAAGAAATCAGTGAACCCGAGACTCAAGTGAATGAAGAACTTTCAATAAATTCTTTCGGTGATGAGACAAATTTAGATCAATCTAAAATCACGGTTGATAACGTTTTTGCATATAATGTTGCACTTAACCTCATGCAAGATAGTGAAAATCTTGAGCCTAAATCCGTCGAAGGATGTCGACGTAGAAATGATTGGCCAGAATGACAAAAAACAATTCAATCAGAATTAGACTCACTTGCTAAATGTGAGGTTTTTGGACCTGTAGTCCAAACCCCTGAAGGTGTAAAACCAGTTGGCTATAAATGGGTTTTTGTGCGAAAACGAAATGAGAGAAATGAAATTGTAAGATACAAGGCACGTCTTGTTGCACAAGGATTCTCTCAAAGACCCGGGGTCAACTATGAAGAAACATATTCACTAGTTATGGATGGAATAACTTTTCGATATCTCATCAGTTTAACTGTACATAAAAATCTTGAAATACATCTAATGGATGTAGTTACAGCTTACCTTTATGGTTCACTTGATAATGAAATTTACATGAAAATTCCAGATGGATTAAAATTGCCTGAAGCATGTAAAAGGTTTCGGGAAATGTACTCAATAAAACTGCAAAGATCATTATATAGTTTAAAACAATCAGGGCGTATGTGGTATAATCGCCTCACTGAGTACTTGATAAATGAAGGCTATATAAATAATGTCATTTGTCTATGTGTTTTTATTAAGAAAATGAAATCAAAATTTATTATACTCGTCATTTATGTTGATGATATAAATCTCATTGGAACCCCTGAAGAGGTCCAAAAGGCAATTGAATATCTAAAGAAAGAATTTGAAATGAAAGATTTTGGAAAGACAAAATTTTGTCTAGGTCTGCAAATTGAACATTTAGCAGACGGTTTTTTTTAATCAATCTGCCTATACTGAGAAAATCTTAAAAAAGATTTTACATGGACAAAGCACATCCATTAAGTACTCCAATGATTGTTCGATCTCTTGAAGTGGAAAAAGATCAATTTCGACCTCTAGAAGAGGATGAAGAAATTCTTGGTACTGAAGTACCATATCTCAGTGCTATTGGTGCACTTATGTATCTTGCTAACACAACTAGACCTGATATAACATTTTCTGTTAATTTGCTAGCAAGGTATAGTTCATCCTCAACGCGAAGGCATTGGAACGGTATCAAACATATTTTGCGATACATGAAGGGTACTATTGATATGGGTTTGTTTTATACTAACAAAGATAGTGCAGACCTTATTGGTTATGCATATGTAGGTTATTTATCAGACCTACACAAAGCTCGATCTCAAACAGGCTATCTACTTACACACGGAGGGACTGCTATATCATGGCGATCCATAAAGCAGTCAATTGTTGCTACTTCTTCAAATAATGCTGAAATAATAGCAATTCACGAAGCAAGTAGAGAATATGTGTGGTTGAGATCGATGATACAGTTTATCAAAGAAAGATGCGGTCTGGAAAATGATGTTAAAGTACTCACAGTTATATTCGAAGACAATACCGCGTGCATAGCTCAATTGAAATGTGGCTTCATAAAAGAAGACAGAACGAAATATATTTTACCAAAATTATTTTTCACACACGATCTTCAGAAGAATGGTGAAATTGATGTACAACAAGTTCGTTCAAGTGATAATCTTACAGATTTATTCACAAAGGCATTACCAACCTCAACTTTTGAAAAACTAAGGTATAAGGTTGGAATGCGTCGTCTACAAAATATCAAGTGAAGTTTTCATCAGGGGGAGTAAAATACGCGCTGCACTCTTTTTCCCTTAACCACGGTTTTGTCCCACTGGGTTTTTCCTGGTAAGGTTTTTAATGAGGCAACAATCAAGGCGTATTACCAGATCTGTGTACTCTTTTTCCTTCATTAGGCTTTTCCCACTGGGTTTTTTTTTCTAGTAAGGTTTTAACGAGGCACAACACCAGAATAACTTAGTATATTATTTCTTGTAAAGTGTTTTTATATAGACACATTACACGTGGACATTCAAGGGGGAGTGTTAGAAAGTCTATGGTGGTATGTCCACTAGTAAGTATTTTAATCACGTGGGGCCCACTGCAAGTGGGCAACCACTTGACATTTGCCTATATAAATTGTCATCTTATGGCAATCAGAATGTAGAAAAAATAGAAAAGGACGACTGTCTTCTCTCCCTTTGTTCTCTCATACTCTTTCCGCTTTATGTTGCTAAATCTTATTTATTTTACAACACTTACTTCTTTAAATAACACGAACTAGAACTCTGTGCAACTTTTAATGCACAATGTACTATATTTTAAGCTTTGGTCGTCCTAGACTTCACATTTCTATATAGTAAAAAATTACAAGTTTTCAATATAAAATTATCGTAGAGTCCGAAGTCAAAAGTTTCACTTTTTTTCAAAAATGTATAAAGAGCACTCAATTTTTGTTTTAATCAAAAGGAACAATTTTACTAGTGAGGGAGTGAGATATTTGTGATTTTAATAACCGTTAACAGCGTAAAAAATAAGGTAATCTCTAGAATCTTTGTACAAATGTTAGCCTTCTCCTTATGTAAGTATTCAACATGATAAAAATATGTGTTAAGTGACACTAAATGACATGATGACGTAACGGGTCACACTTAACCTAATAAGGCCCATAATGAGAGGCCTATTAGGGTTTCACCATTTATAGATGTGTGCCTATCTATCCACATATAAGATATTTTTGTCTTCTCTTTTGATAAATCTATGTTTTTTTTTCAAAAACATATCAAGTTTTCACAAAATTAAAATCTCATATTCATGTTCAAACATAACTTCAACTTTCAAGTACCTTTATTTAACTCTAATTTGAAACACTATTTTTTTTCAGATACCAACTAACTCATGTCCAAACTCCTACTATATTTTTTTGTTTTCTATAAAACTTTTTTTAATATACGTTTGGACATTTAATATGAAATCATAATTTGAAATTTGAATTATGATTTCCAATCAATATTTGGATATGCAATTTGAGATTATGGTTTTGAATCCCAAATTCACAAAAAAAAATCCATGATTCAATTGTGATTTTAATTTTTAAGAAAATATATAACATGACCCATGAATTTATATTTTTGTAAAAAAATAATCTATCATTTTAGATTTTACAAAAAAAAATTATATTCGATATGAAGAGATTGTTTGTATCATGTAAAAATTGACTAGTGGATATTTATAAAATTATATATATTTAAAAATTATAATTATAAATATTTATTTATTAAATAAATATGTTTATAATTGTTGATAAAATTTTGTAGTGTTGTGAAATAAAATATTAAAACTAAAGAAAAAACAAAAGAGGAGAAATGACAATATAAAGAAAGAGGCAACGGAGTAATACTTCTTATAAAGTGTGTATGCTTTCATTGCAGTATTTTGCCCCTTTTGTAGGGATAAAATTTACAACATACATTAATGGTGGGTCCCTAATTCCTATTGACATCCACTTAATTATTCACAACATACATTAATGATGGGTCTCTAATTCCTATGGACATCCACTTAATTGTTCGCAACACTCCCTTTTGGATGTTCAAGTACGAGAAAAGAAAAAAAAATATGTACATAATTATTTGTAATAAGTATTGGTTGTTGTCTCATTAAAAAACTTATCGGGAAAATCTAATAAGACAAAACCTAGACTAAGAAAAAAAGAGTGCAGCACAAATTATATTTCCCCTAATGAGGACATCATTTAATATCTTGAAGATAACGCATTTCAATCTTGTATCTCAATTTCTCAAAGGTTGAAGTTAGCAATGCCTTGGTGAACATATTTGCTAAATTATCACTTGAACAAACTCGTTGAACATCTATTTCATCTTTCTTTTGAAGATCATGAATAAAGAAGAATTTTGGTAAAATATATTTTGTCCTGTCTTCTTTGATGTATCCTCCCTTTAATTAAATTATACATGCAACATTGTCTTCACACAATATTGTTGGAGCGTTTCTTGTCAAAGAAAGGCCGCATATTTCTTAAATATGTTGAATTATTGATCTTAACCAAACACATTCTCGACTTGCTTCATGAATGGCTATTATCTATGCATGATTTGAAGAAGTGGCAATCATAGTTTACTTTGTTGAACGTCGTGATATAGTTGTACCACCATATGTAAATAAGTATCATATCTGCGATCGACCTTTATGGAGACCAGACAAATATCCTGCATCTACATAACCAATCAATTGTGACGTGGATTCATTTGAGTAGACAATCTCATATCGGTGGTCCCTCAAAGGTATCTGAATATATGCTTAATTCCATTCCAGTGTCTTCGTGTTAGAGAAGAACTAAATCTTACTAATAAGTTTACAGAGAAAGCTATATCTGGTCTAAAATTATTGACAAGATACATTAATGCACCAATTGCACTAAGATATGGTATTTTAGCACCAACAAGCTCTTCATCATTTTTATGAGGTCGAAATGGATCTTTATTAATATCAAGAGATTTCACAATCATTGGGGTACTCAGTGGATGTGCTTTATCCATGTAAAATCTATTTAAAATATTTTTAGTATATGTTGATTGATGGACAAATATCTCATTTGCAAAATGTTCAATTTGTAGATCAAGACAAAATTTTATTTTTTCGAGGTCTTTCATTTCAATTTTTTTTTCAAACATCTTACCGCATTTGAAAGTTCTTCAGGAGTTCCGATGATATTCAAATCATCAACATATACGGCTATTATGATAAATTCAGATTCAAACCTTTTCATAAAGACACAAGAGCAAATTGGATCATTTTAAAATTCTTCTTTTAGCAAATATTCACTAAGATAATTGTACCACATTCGCCCTGATTGTTTCAACCTGTATAAGGACTTTTGATGTTTTATTGAACAAGTTTTCTGGAAATCTTTATATATTTCATGCATTTTAAATCCTTCACGACTTCTCATAAAAATATCATTGTCTAAAGAGTCATATAAATAGGCTGTAATGACATCCATCAGATGCATGCCAAGTTTTGTTTATGAACTGTCAAATTTATAAGATACCTGAAAGTGATTGCATCAACCACAGGAGAATATGTTTCTATATAATCAATGTCAGGTTTTTGCAAAAATTCTCGTGCCATAAGTCGTGTTTTATATCTTACGACTTTATTTTTCTCATTTTATTTTCGCACAAAGACCCATTTGTACCCCACTGAATTTATACCTTTAGGTGTTCGAACTATGGGTCCGAAAACTTCACGTTTTTCAAGAAAAATTAATTCAACTTGAACTACATTTTTCCATTTTGTCCAACCATTCTTCTATCTACAATCCTCGATAGATTTTTGTTCAAGATCATTATTTTGTTGCATTATTTTAACAGCAACATTATAAGCAATACTATCGTCGATAATTACATTATTTTGGTTTCATATTTTTTCTGATAAGACATAATTTATTGAAATTTCTTCATTATTTTTAGGCACCTCAACCTTTTCCAAGTATTTATCAATTGTTCTCCTCGCTTTTGTTGATCAAGTTCTTCCATATTATGACCATCTTGATTGTTTGCTTCTTTCTTATTCGAGGAGTTTTATCTTTGGAACCAATTGGCCTGCCATATTTTAAATGTGGTTTAAACTCATTTACATTAATTAATTGTCTTACTGGGACATCAACTCGAATTGGAGTATTAACAGTTGACATATGAGATTTACTAACTCTTGATAGGTCAGTGAATGCATCTAGTAGTTGATTTGCAATATTTTGCAAATGGATTATCTTTTGAACTTTCAGTTCACATTTATTTGTACAAGGATTTAAATGAGATAATGATAATGCATTCCAATCTATCTCTTTTCCAGTTGCTTATTTTCTCCCCCTAATGCTGGGTATACTGATTTATCAAAATGACAATCAATAAATTTTGAAGTAAATAAATCTCTAGTCATACGTTCCAAATATTTTATGATAGAAGCGGATTCATACCCAACGTACATCCCCAATCTTATTTGGGGTCCTATCTTTGTACGTTGTGGTAGAGCAATTGAAACATATAACACATATCTAAATATTCTAAGATGGAAAATATTCGGCTCCTGATCAAAAGCCAATTGTTATAGGGAGACTTTATTATAACTTGTGGGTCTAATCCGCACAAGAGTTGCTGCATACAAAATAGCATGACCCCATAATGAAATGAGAAGTTTTGTTCTTATAAGCATTGATATAACAATTAATTGGAGACGTTGAATCAATGATTCCGTTAAACCATTTTGAGTATGAACATGGACAATCGAATGCTCAACTGTTATCCTAGTGGACAAACAATAATTATTAAATGCTTGAGATCTGAACTCACCAGCATTGTTAAGACAAATTTTTTTTATAGCATAATCTGAAAATTGTGCTCTTAACTTAATTATTTGAGAAAGTAATCTCGCAAATATCATATTACGAGTTGATAATAAACATACATGTGGTCATCTTGTAGATGCATCTATTAAAAACATATAATATTTAAATAGTCTCATGATGGTTTAAATGGCCCCGCATATATCACCTTGTATTCATTTCAAAAATGACGGGGATTCAATTCCACTTTGATTACTGATGGTATAGTAATAAATTTGCCTTGAGAACATGCAACACAAGAAAATTCTTTAATTTGAAAAATCTTTTGGTTCTTTAAAGAGTGTCCATATGATCTCTCACTTATTTTGCGCATCATGTTAGAACCGAGATGGCCCAATCGGTCATGCCATATCATAAAATCATTTAAGTTAGTAAACATTTGATTTACTATGGCATGTGTTTTAATTATGCTAATACTTGTGACGTATAAGTCGGATGAAAGAGCGGATAATTTTTCAAGTAAATTTCTTGCCTGACGTCATTATAGTAATATAAATATATTTATTCTTTTCATCATTTGTAGCTTAACATGATAGTCATTTTGACGAATATTTTTGAAACTTAATAAGTTTCTTTGAAACTTACTACAATATAATGCTTCATTAATTGTCAAATTTGTTCATCCGATAAGTACAACTTTAGCTTTTTCGGATCCTTCAATTAATCTTGTACTACAGGATATTGTATTAACATTAGTTTTTTTAATAATCAAATAAGAGAAATATTTCTTATCTCTTAAAATAGTGTGTGCTGTAGCACTATCGATAAGACACATATCATCATAATTGATTTTGAATCCAATCGATAACTGGAGAATTTCCATATTCTTCATAAACAAAAAGATACATTAATGTAAAAAACTAACAACATAAGAATCTTTAAGAAATTGCACTAAAATATAGAAATTAGTAAAACATAATGCCTTTTGAAAAACATTTAAAAAGGACAACATAATAGCAAACATAATAGTAAAATAATTTTTTTATCCAATTAGATGATCAGTTCTTTAGTCAATATTCTCATAGAAGTCTTCAGCTTCCAAATGAGTAATATTTGGGAGGCCCTCAAAATTATCATCTTTATAAACAAGATTTACCTCAATATCTTCATTTTTATTTGGGAGAGTGGTTTCATTGTCATCATTCCAAAAATTCAAGTGTGCCTCCATATTATTGACTTTTCTTTTGAGAGAGGCTTGAAAAAATCTCACAAAATGATCGGACGTACGATAACCACGTGCCCAATGATCCTTCATACTACATCGGTGACAAATAACGATTTACCTCTAAAAGGATTATTTTGAGAAATTTTATTGTTCTCATTTTTATTTTCACCATGATGACGATAATTGATTCGTTCTCTACCACGCCCTTGCTCACGTCGATGACCACGACACGATAATTATTTTATCTTGATTCAGATTGATTACGTGCTGCTACAACATTCACTAAAGGAAATGGAGCAGACCCAGTGGGACAGACTTCATGATTTTTCATCAGCAAAGTATTATTTTGCTCAGCCACAAGTAGGCATGTAATTAATTCGGAATATTTCTTAAACTCTTGTTTACGATATTATTGTTGTAGCAACACATTTGAAGCGTGAAAACTGGAATTTTTTTTCTCAAGTAAGTCATTATCAGTGATAGTATTTCCACATAATTTTAATATGAAACTTACTTTGTGAATATCAAAATTATATTCTGTCATAATTTTAAAATCTTGAAATCAAAGGTGTATCCACTCATATTGAGCTTTTGGTAACACCATAAGTTTTAGGTGGTCATACTGATCCTTCAAATCAGTCCATAATTCAAGAGAGTCTTTTACAATTAAATATTCAGTTTTTAATCTTTTATGAATATGATAGTGGAGAAAAATCATGGCATTTGCTTTATTTTGGCTTGATGTTTTTTTTCTGTTTAATAGTATCACCAAGACCTTTAGCGTTAAGGTGAATTTCAGCATCAAGAATTTATGATAAATAATTTTTTCCGGTAATGTCAAGTGCCACAAACTCAAGTTTTGATAAATTTGACATGATAAAAATTGAGATAGAAATTAATTTAGAAATAATAAAGACAAATAAAATTAAATTTCTTCAATACCTGAGATATAAGTTAACTTATCCAGAAAAAATTAGAATTTTGTGCGGATAATGTGTTATGAAATAAAATATTAAGAGTAAAGAAAAAAAGAAAGAGGATAAGGGACCGTATAAAGAAACATGCAGATGAGTGGAAGAAAAAAGCAGAGGAGTACTATTTCTTATCAAGTGTGTATTCTTTCATTGCATTATTTTGCTCCTTTTATAAGGATAGAATTTATAATATACATTAATGGTGGATCCCTAATTTCTATGAACATCCACTTAATTATTCACAAAATGTAGCAAATAGTTATGTCTTGTTCTTTTTGGAACCACAAAAAGATACAAATAGAAATTAAGGATAATTTTTTTTTCCATTTTATACCCTTTTACCTAATATTATACAAAAGCAAAATATATTGTTCAAAATTAATCTATTTTCTTTAAATGTTAGAACAAATAATTAAGTCTTGAATTAACTAATTAGTAAAAAAAAATAATTCAATTTTTTTTTTTGCTTTTCAAATTCATCAAATAAGTAAAATTATTAGTTAAGTTGATAAAACCTTTTAAAGCACATAAATTTATTTTCATAAAAAGAATATTGCCTATGAAATAAACAAAATATTGGAGCAATATTTATTATAGTAAAGTATTAGAAAGTCAAATGAGAATGGCGGGTAAATTTGGATAACCAATTTCGTTTCGATTCAAGAATTTCAATTTTCTAATTCGATTTTCCCGCCATCTAGATGAAAGATAGAGAAATTCTATTATTACAAGATCTATTACAAGTAACCTTTCTGCTCTGCTGCTAACTACTTGCATTTCTTTGAATCTGCGGCATACAATGGCGGTCATTTCAGGTTCTGAGTTGAAGAAAGAGAACGTCATTTCAGGTTCTGAGCTGAAGAAAGGGAAAATGAAGAAAGGAAAGCAATCTGAAAAGGGTATTTCTTCCCTTGCAAAGCGCAATAGTTCTCCCGGAATACGTCTTGTGGGTGGTCGAATTTATGATTCTGTTGATGGAAAGTCATGCCATCAGGTAACTAACTACACTCTTCGTTTGTGCTTACTTTATGTTCTAGTGATTAGAAGGAAACCCAATAAAGAAGATATGAAAAAAGTTGTATAAATTATTGTTAATGCTGTTATCACATGAACTGGATTATTTGATTCCAAAAGATACCATTTTGGGGTTGATTCATGATGTAGAATAAGCTATTTCATATTTTTAATTCGCTCGACCAGCAATTGTACTGTCCTCCATATCATTATAAAGGGCTTCTAGGGTTTTGATTCAATAGTAAATGTAGTGTAGCATTGGATGTGTAGTGGGTGCATGCCATCTGTTCATATTTTGGGTGTTGAATCAAGTTTGGTGTTTTTCTGATAACCGTCTTGTTTGGACTAATTTTTGCACACCTTGACTAATTCCACCAAAAATATTTACCAACTAACTTTGTACACTTCCTGTCCCTGGCCACACCCGAACTCTCATTCTCCATACCATTCCGTCTCCACAATATTTTGCTAGATAATAAATAAAGACTGTTGAGATATTATTTTTTAGCTTACTTACCAAACACTAAAAAATAACTAATAAATTCATTGGTTTTCCAAAAAAAACATTTTTCTTTGTACCAAACACACCCCTAGGTCTTATCCTATTACTATGTGTGTGATCTTTTGCCATTTTAGTTTACTCTTATGGAAGAAATTATCTTTTTCCTTAGTGATAATATGCTTCTACTTTGTTGCATTGTTCATTGATGTTGTATTTATTGTTCAAAATTAACATTACCTCTTTACATGCATTTCTTGCTGAAGTCGGATAGAAAAAGTATCTGCCAACATATTGCCACTTTTGGATTTCTTAATTAATGATACATGTTTTTGGCTTTGTCTATAGTTTCTCAAGGAATTAATTTTCTGCACTAGGCACAAGACCGTCGTAGAAATTTAATACAATTTCATTTTAGCAACCAAGCATAATGGAAAAACTAAGCTCTTTTTCCTATGTTGGTTTCACAGGAATGTAAAGTTCATTCTTATGAAAGAGTCTAAAACTGAACAATGGTTTGGCTGAATTTCCTTATATTATCAAGTAAAAATTATTATTTGAATACTTTAATTTGGAAAATGTATTTGAAGCAAGACAAACTTGGTGGAGCCATATGCTTCATTACAGGACTAATTTGGCTAATTTGAGCTATCATTTGTATTGACATGCTGCTCTTGCATCACTTGTTCTCTGTTACTTGCTGCATAGCATTACAGATTAATGAACCTACCACCGTTCACCTTTTTGTTCTTTCAACATCTATTGTACTAACTTCTACTGAACTTCATGCAGTGCCGCCAAAAGACTAGGGACTTTATGGTTGGTTGTAAGAATATGCGAACGAATAAGCTTTGTTCTATTAATTTCTGTCATAAATGCCTATCAAACAGGTTAGAAACTTTCTATCTTCAATTTTTCTTAGAGCCACTATTCTTCTTATCTTAAATGTGTACTTATGTTTTGTGAGCTTTTAAATTAGGTATGGTGAGAAGGCAGAGGAAGTATCACTTTTGGAGGATTGGAAATGTCCAAAATGCAGAGGCATTTGTAACTGCAGTCTTTGCATGTGCGTTGCCTTCTTTAGTTTGTTCTTGCTATTATTTTCTTTTAAATAAGAATTGGAGATGGTCTTTGGCACTTAATCTTGATTATTTACTGACTCAATTCTCAGGAAGAAACGGGGTTGCCAACCCACTGGTCAACTTGTGCACACAGCAAAGGCAACTGGATATTCTTCTGTTTCAGATATGCTGGAGATTACTGGGATTAACAATAGTGATCAAATCAAAGTTCTGAAAGACAGGATCAGTTCATGGAAAAAGATCAATATTTCAAACAATGTAATGTTGCTTTTATATAATTATGGCATTGGTAACGGGAAGTATTTGCCTGTTTGTTAGCTTTGATACCTTGTTACTGAATATTGACAGGAGGAAAGTATAGTTTCTTCAGAAAATAGAGGGAAGGAAAATTGTATTGAAGAGGTGAGTGACATAAATGCAAATTCTTCTGCCTTGTCCAAAAATCTCAGTGATAATCCATCTGCGGGATGTAAAAGGAAAAAGGTTAATGGAAAGCCTGATGGCACTTTGTCAAAGGATATTGTAGTGAATGACCTTGATGGTCCACATGATGGTAAAAAGAAACCAAAAAAGTTGATGCAAGGACAACCAGAATCAGAATTCGGTAGCAAGAAAGGCTCTGTTGCATCAGTGAAAGAAACTCTATCAATAGAGTCTGAAGATTTCAGAAAGATCAAGGAAAGATCTCTCAAGGAAGGTTCTATGAAAGATAACACTATTGAAAATAATGATCCTTTTACCTTGACTCCATTGCCCCAGGGAACCGCTTTGACAGCTGTTGGTGACATTGATTTACAGCCGGAAGATGTTGGGAATGCTTTACAATTTTTAGAGTTTTGTGTGGTTTTCAGAAAGGCAAGTGAAGTAACTTAATACCCAAAAATTCTATTATGGCATCTTGTTAAATTTTTTTACATGCATTGATTCTGTAATGTGGACGAACAGTAGTCATAGCATCATTGCTGAGTTTCATGCTTTCTTACACATAGGTGACTTTTTGTTTATCCATAGTTCATTATTTTATTTGTGTCTCTCAAAATCTCGGAAACTGGTACATGGGGTATGCCTGATGGCCAACTGCTAAGCTGAACATTAGTTTTTCTCCATATTTGTTTTTGAATATTTTTTTAAGTACTCAGTTCTTTCTTATCAAGTGTTACTGCCTTGATTTGTTGCCTGTGGCTCTTTTCTGTTTCTAGACTGGTGGCATTTAGGAGGTCTACTGAATTAGCTGATCAAATTTTTGCATTTCTTCATTATTCTTCTATTTTTCACTTTTGATAGATACTTGACATCAAGAAGGGGCAACCAGAAGCTGTTCTCAGAGATATACTGCAGGGGAGAAGTTCGCGACGTGGAAAATGTTCTTTGACGATACAGTTTCTTAGTAACTTACTATCTTTCTTAAAAGAGGAGGAGGAAAAGTATATTTTTTTCTTCAGATTTGCTTGAGGAGCACATCTCTTGCATCTTCTAACATTTGTTATGAATTTATTTTCCAGATCTTCAGCAGAAACCTTGACAGAAGGGAAAAACTCATGGCATGCTGATGTCAAAATGTTGATCTTAAAATCCCCCAGTGTTTCAAGAACCACGGGATTAGATTCTTTAGGTAATGATGCTGAAGAATTTGAGAACTTGAATCCCTCAGAAAAGATCAAGATCTTAAATTTTGTCTGCGATGAACTTCTTGGAACTGTGTAAGAATTGTCCTAGCTTTTCCCCTTTTCTCATCACATTTTCTGTTTTTTCTTTGTATTTTGATGAACTGAACTTATATATTTTTATTTTCCAGAAAGATAAGGGATTGGATTGTTGATCAAAACTCAAAATTTGCTGTAAAGGCAAAGGAAGCAAAAGAAAAAGTTACTGCTGCAAAAGATGAGGTGTGGAAGTTATAAAAAAAAAACTTAACCTCAGCGTGCTTCAATTTATGAAAGCTAATATATGAAGTGTTATTAATTGTACAGGAGAAGCGCCTGAAGCAGAAAATGCAGAATGAGATAGCTCAAGTCATTATTGCAAAGAATGGTGCTCAACTCTCAATATCGGAACATGAAGCAGTTGTTTCTCAAATTAAACGTGAAGCAGCAGAAGCTCAGGCTTCTGTGGTGGAGTCAAAGAACACTTATTCAAAATGTACGTGCTTAGTTCTACATGCATGTTTTAAGTTAATTTATTGTTCCATATGGTTCGCATGTGCTATCTCATGGAATGAGATTTAGTAGACTTTTAGTTGCTCATGTTGGCGTTATGCGATTACCTTAATGATACGGTGAGTAGGTTGTCAGCCGTCAACCCTCTTTCTGCAATCTAATGACTAGTGGAAACTGAAAAGATGGAAAGTCCTACCTTTCTCACAATCAACAAACACCTGCTCCATGCAATCAGAGATGATTAAGTGAAGATCAGTACACCAAGCTCTGTCATGTAAAGGGAAACATAGCAAAATTACAGTAACATAGTTGCTATTTCCCCACCCAGACTTTCACTTCCTTCTTAAATGAGATTTCTGTATGAGATATGAGAAATACTTGTTTGTTCATGATGGCTGGACTATTGTAACTTCAATGATTGTATTGATCCTTTTCATATATTTGGGTTCTGACAATGTTTTTGTCTATAGATAATCAAAGATCTGAAGCTGTTAGGTTGGAGCCTTTCTTTTTAGGCACTGATGGTAATGTGTATTGGACACTAAAATGCTATGGTGACAAATCCATTCTTTTATGTCAAGGTTGGTTCAAGCATATGGCAGTTTGCTCTGTTTTTGGTAATTGGGATTTGAATGACCTTTATACCTATTCCATATGCAGATGTAGGAACTGGTGATACTGCTGCATCAGATGAAAAATGGTCTGCTTTTGATGCTGAACAGAAAGAAATCATTGAGAAGCACATTAATTCTTTAAGGTTGGTAATGCAAATACTATGTTTCGTTAAACTGATAGAGATTTCCAAGACTGAGTTCCCATTTATTCTAGCTGGCTATTTAAAGATGCTGAATTTAAGGATTGGCCTGCTTTGTTGCCTAGAATAAGAAAACAAGTGCATTGACTGGAATCAATACCTTTATAGACTTATAAGAGAATATTTTCTGTGATTGGTTGAGCAAGACATACAATATGAGAAATATCCCCTGAGAATAGATCTCTTAATCAGTTCATACTTCATACCATCCACTTAAAATCTTTCCTCATTCCTTTGCATAAAGTTATATCTGAAGAAGAGAACACACAATTGGATTTTCTTGGTTCTATTTTGACTTATCATAGGAAACAAAAGTTTCTCCTAGTTCTAGCGTTTGGACAATGTAAAAGCACCGTATATTTTCTTCTTTTTTGTTCTGGAATATGCAAACCGTAGTACTTACCTTTCTGATTGCTGCTTAAACCCCCTCTGATTGGGGTTGGGGGACAAAAAGGAATTTACTTTCTACTGTTCTATGCTTCAGGTAATCAGAAATGGCCTAGGTATCAGTCTAGTAGTTATTGATACATGAGATAAAGAATCCTTTTATAAAGTGAAATGCACTCATTTGTCTCATATATCAACTCACGATTTATGAGCATTTAATAAAAATTAGTCTCGCATCACGTGTGCGTATATATATATATATATATATATATATATATATATATATATAAATTCTATGTCAGGATTCAATATAACATAACCAATGAACACAAATTCATTGAAATTCTTCATAAATTTGTATAAAATTTCACGATTCTTTTTAAAGTCAATCAACCAAAATGCAAATTTCACTTAACAAGGTTAGTTGGAGAGCATACTAAAATTTGATGTAACTGTGTTAGAGAATTATACCCTATTTGTGTTTTTATTTAATTTATTATATGTATGATATATAGATTATTTAGAAATATGTGTAATTTTTAAAAGATTTGGATAAAATTACGTACACACCACTTTTACCTAGTTAATGGGTATGTTATTATTGTTTTCGTATATTTTTATTTTTTAAAGTATATCATATCATAAAAAGTGCATCCAATTATTTGTGTGCGTTACTTTTTTTTGATCAAAAATCATAATAGTGAGGTAATCATGATCTTACCTTTACCAATATCCAGAATGGAAAATGTCTCAACTTTGTATTCTAGGAGATGGTTTCAGATTTTAAAAATATTTCTTCTTGATCTCTCTTTCAGTAATTCATTTTTAAAAAAATTGCAGGTTTTAAAATTGTACCACCCAAAACGAAAAGTCAACGTAAAAAGACATGCAACAATAATTAAGACATTTTTAAGACAACAACAATTGAAAATATATAATACTTTTTCCGTTTTTTTTATCTGTCAATTTTTGATTTGACATGTCTATTAAGAAAATAATGATTGATATAGTGAGTTTATCATTTTATTCCTTATTAATTGATAGAGTTTTAAATATAATTATTCATTATATTTTTCAAAGATATTAATTAAATATTAATAAATTGAGGATATAATAGGAAGGAAAAAATTATCGTTTCTTGATTTGTCAAAATTGACAAATAAAAAAGAAAATCAAATTAGAAAATATTTGATAAATAGAAACAGTGACTAGAAACCCATAGTTATGTAAATAATCAGAAGGATTACATTCATTCAAATAAATATGATATTTTAAGAACAAAATTAATGATAAGATGAGATGTTTCTTGGAAAACTTAAAACATTACATAGTTATTATAAACATTAAACATACTTAAATGATATAACATGAGTAATTGGAAAAGAGAGTGCACATTGTTCCTTAGCAATGCACTAATTTGGCTGCATATTGATGAGAGACCCACCGAATTGTTGGAATATAGTGACTCTGAGAGTGCTTCATGTGGAATTATATGTCCATTTGGTTTATCAAATGTTTGTGATGGTTCATTTGGTGCTTTTCAACCAATTGTAACTCTTCGGCAGAATAAGTTGGATGCAAGTTTTTTTTTTTCAAAAATTGCATCTTTTCGTAGATGTTTTTTAATTTTTAATTTAATAAAATATTTAAATAAGTTGAAAGGGTATTATAGTAATTTAATTTTTAAGTTTTGGAATTCATGCTTTTAAAGTAGTATATAGATACATAGATGTAGTATGCCACAATTCTGTTTTAGGTAGTTGCTTGCAAGCATACTGCTTATTGTTATCAGCATTTAGCAATAAAGAACTTGGATTGACTATTCAGCTTGAATGGAAACAACACCAAGATGCTATCTTGATGTTTAATTGGCACTTAGAATTAGCATAACTAGGACGTGGACCTAGTTATAAAATCATTGGATTCTGAGTTGATCAAGTTAATGATATGTAGGTATCTCTAATCTTCACAATAAATCATGTCTTCATTTGCAGGGCAAAGATGGTTAGAACTCACAAGGTCCTGCGGAAACCACCTCACAATAATGAAGCTACTGCTTAAGATCTTACTGATTTTTCCTGCAATTCCTTGGAGGAATGTAATGGATAGCAGCTTGTCTGATGAATGGTCTTTTTACCTGATCTTGCAAATCCACAGTACCAGACAAGAAGAATGTGGAAAATGGAAAAAAGATTACATTTACATTTCAATATGCTACCTTTTGGTTGCAACTTTTTAGAACTCTGAATTGCAGTTGTATCTTAGCTTTGTATGTTCTGTGCCTTCTCCATATACTTCCTTTTGATGTTCCTATTTAAATTCCATTTAATAGTAGCATGATATTATTGTAATTACAAACTTGTAGCTACGAGATGTGTGCATTGAGGTAATCTGAAATGGGTCTATATTGAGTAAAAAATTGAATTAACTGGAAAAAAAAAAAAGAGACCAGAGAAAAAGACCAGATGGAGTTTCTAGCTCTGTAGGCCAAAATAGATTGTCGTAAATAAGCTAGTTGCATTTGGCTATTTTATTAGCCACTTATTGGCAAGACAAGAATACGTACGTGCTTGGTAAGTAGAAGCAAGCGTCTTACAATGTTGTGTGATGAGGGTATTGAGCTTCATCAGTCTATTTTCCTATGGGTTCAACAAATGTGTAAGAGCATTTTATAAAGAAATTGCAGGACCAAAAATAAAAATTCTACGGCCAGCCTAACATATAAAAAAAAAAGGGCAGCCCGGTGCACTAAAGCTCCCGCTATGCGTAGGGTTCGGGGAAGGGCCCGACCACAAGGGTCTATTGTACGCAGCCTTACCTTGCATTTCTGCCAGAGGCTGTTTCCAGGCTTGAACCCGTGACCTCCTGGTCACATGGCCAGCCTAGCATGTTACTAGATATAGAGTGGTGACCAACATGGGTTGAAGTTTTGTGGTGGGACTATCTTACCATTAACTAGAGGTTTTGGATTCGAGCAATGGGTATAGAGAAAAATTCTCTTGGGAGCACCACCTCTGAATGGACCCTGCAGTGCGTAATTCAGATTTAGTAGAAGCTTCAATGCAGGCTCCGACGCCGGGTGGCAAACAAAAAAAGATAGAGTGATGGTTAGACTAATTATGTTGTATGAAACAGAGTATTGACCAATATTTTTTTTTTCATGTTTAGAAGATTAAAGTTATAGAAATGAGGATGTTGAGATGGATTGTGGGCTTAATAGGAGAGATTAAGGCTCAAGGAGTGTCATGTAACATTGCTTCGTCTGAAATTTTTACTATATATGTATATATGATTAAAAGGGAAAAGCAGATAAAAAGGTTATATAACATAAGTGGCAAAACTTAAATGAAAGCTGCATCTAGCTCAATTGTTTAATCTTTGAAATTCCATAGGTTAGGTTGTGTGTTCAAACTTAACATACATGTACAACTTAGAAATCATTGGAATCGAGCCTATACACATATGAAGGATGATTCTGATTTTTGCTTAGAAGTTGTCGGGGGTTACAATATCCCCCCTGGAATCATTCATCCTCGAATAAAGATCAAAATAGGGCAAGCAAATCAACAAGGACTACTTATCAGGATCAAATTCACCTAGTAAAGGCACGAGGCAGGAGCATACAAACTAAGACATTCAAACATAGGGCATAGGGGTTGAATCTAAAGTCTAGCCTTCATATCCTCTTCTGCTTCCCACATAGCCTCCTCAACAAGCTGATTTCTCCACAAAACTTTCACCGATGCTACCTCTTTGATCCTCAACTTGCGAACCTTTCGATCTAGAATCTGAACCGGTACCTCCACTAACTATCTTTCAACCAACGGTCTCTAATGGAACAATAAGTGATGGATTACCAACACACTTCTTCAACATGGAGAAATGAAACAGTGGATGCATGCCTGCCAACTCCATAGGCAACTCTAGCTCACACGTCACCTTTCCAATGATGCTCAAAATACGGTAGGGACCAACCTATCAGGGACTAAGTTTTTCTTTCTTACCAAAATGCATTACTCCCTTCATGAAAAATACTTTCAAGAACACCTAATCTATCTCGAATTCTATGTCTCTCCTCCTCACATCCGAGTAAGATTTCTGCTGACTTTGCACCATTTTCATCCAATCTTTAATCAATGCAAATTTATCCATGGCTTGGTGGAATAATTCTGGTCCTATCAAAGTAGCCTCTCCCACCTCAAACCAACCAATAGGAGACCTATATCTCCTCCCATACAGTGCTTCAAACGGAGCTATATGAATGCTGGAGTGATAACTATTATTATAAGTGAAATCAATAAGAGGTTAGTGGTCATCCCAATTAACTTTAAAGTCGATTGTGCAGGCCCTCAACATATCCTCTAAGGTCTCAATACTACGCTCTATGGATGAAAAAACGGTGTTGTGGTCCACACGGGTACCTAAACCCTTATAAAAGTACTTTCAAAAATGCGAAGTGAACTAAGTACCCTTATCAGATACGATAGACAAAGGGACTCTATGAAGCTTGATTATCTCTCGAATATACAATCTGGTATAATCGAAATCTGAAGTCTTAACAAGCAACAGGTAAGCTGACTTAGTCATCCTATCTACAATCACCCAAATGGAGTCAAACTGACAGCAGGTACGGGGTAGACCTATGATGAAATCCATATTAACCATCTTCCATTTCCACATAGGAATACTTATATCTTGAGCCTTACCACCAAGTTTCTAATGCTTAACTTTCACTTGTTAACAGTTAGGACACTTTGCTACAAAATCAGTAATGTCCTTCTTCATGTTGTTCCACCAAAACACTTTTCTTATGTCGCCGTACATCTTGGTGGAACCCAGGTGAATGGAGTATCAGGACTTATGAGCTCCTGTCAAATCCGATCTTTCAACCCATTTACATCAGAAACACACAACCTACTTTGATATCGAAGAATTCCATTCTCACAAATCGAGAAAGTATCAACCTTCTACTTGTGAAATGCATCTTTCAACTGGAGTAATATGGGATCAAAATCTTTCTTGTCCTTCACCTCAATCACCAATGAAGACTCAAACCCATTCTGAACTACTGCCCTACCCTCATTAGAATTTGTGAGGTGAACTCCCAATCGTGAGAGCCTATGCATTTCCTTCACAAGTTCCTTCTTACTCTCTTATTCATGAGCCACACTCTCCATAGATAACCTACTAAGAGCGTCAACAATAATATTTGCCTTACCTGACTAGTAGAACACACTCATATCATAATCTTTGAGGAGCTTAAGCCACCTTTTTTGTCGAAGATTCAACTCCTTCTGACTGAAGACACATTGCAGACTCTTATGATCCGTGAAAACATCAACATGTACCCCATAAAGGTAATGACACTCACTTTTCAAAGAAAACACTACAACAACTAACTCCAGGCCATGAGTGGGATAATTCTTCTCATGAACCTTAAGTTGTCTAGAGGCATAAATAATGACTTTTTCATTCTACATCAAAACACAACCAGGACCCACTCTAGGGGCATCACAATAAACGACAAAGTTGTCTGCACCTTCTGGCATAGTAAACACTAGAGAAGAAGTTAATCAGCCCTTTAGGTACTGAAAGCTCTTCTTACAACTCTTAGACCACTGAAATTTTACCTTATTTTGCGTTAGCCTAGTCAACGGGGAAACATAGATGATAACCTTTCAAAAAATCTTCTATAATAATCGGTTGGACCCAAAAAGCTCCTAATGTCAGGTTGAGTGGTGGGACTAGGCCAGTTCTTCACTTTCTCAATCTTATGATCATCAACTCAAATGCCCTCAATGGAAACAATATATCCCAAAAATGCAACTGACTTTAATCAAATTTGCGCTTAGAGAATTTAGTGAACAACTATTTATCCCTTGAGAGTTTGAAGAGTAACCCTGAGTTGATTAACATGCTCTTCTTTACTAGGGGAGTAGATCAAGATATCATCAATAAACACAATAGTGAATATGTCGAGATACTGCTTGAGCACCTTGTTCATAAGGCCTATAAAATACACAAGAGCATTGGTTAGCCTAAATAACACAACAAGAAACTCGTAGTGACTATATCGGCTATGAAAAGCAGTTTTTGGAATATCACACTCCCGAATCTTTAACTATTGGTACCTGGATCTGAGATCAATCTTAGAAAAACATGTGGCTCCTTGAAGCTGGTTGAACAAGTCATCAATTTTGGGAAGGGGATACTTATTCTTAATGGTGACCCTTACATATACGGAGATATCCATTTTTCTTTCACACAAAAGACTGGAGCACCCTAATAGAAAACACTGGGTCTAATGAACCCTTTGTCTAGAAGGAATTGCTCTTTCAGATTTTTTTGCTTAACTGGAGACATTTTATATGGGGGAATAAATATAGGTCGCGTATCAGGAAGAGTATCTATCCCAAAGTCTATCTCCCTGAAGGAACTTCGAGAAGAAATGAGGTCTCAAGATCTGAATCTTTGATTCGAACTATATGATAGATATAACCCTTAGAGATCATCTTCTCGGACTTAAGATAAGAGATGAAATAACCTTTAGGTAAGGTGGAACTACCCTTCACTCTAAGACTGGTTCATTTGAAAATTGAAACTTTATGACTCTGGTTCAACAGTCAACTAAGGCATATGATGAATATAATTAGTCTATGCCTAGTAGTTTGGGGTCTGTTACCACCATTGCCCTACCTTGTTGAAGGGAAATCCTTGTGTTAATAACCTTCTTGTCCATACCCAAAACATTCATCTTTACCATAGAGACATTCACCGGAGTGATTCCTACTATATTTCTGCAACTCAGACAAAGTGTGTACCCCTTGGCAACACTGCCTTAAGACTGAGAGCCATACTTTTAACCTTTTAAATCATTCCTAGATCTAGGTGCAAGAGCATTACCTGAAGAGCCGATCCAGATGACCACTGCTAAAATAAGGATCATTTCTTATTTCGAGTCCTCTGCTGGCCGAACTCATGATTTGATATATTGGCTCTTTTATTCCAAAACTCTTCTTTTATCCTCCTCAACCCGCTGCATATGGATCATTAGCCTATCTATGTACATATACCCAATCAATATGGATTTCTTACATTTCTTGCTCGATAAGCAAGAGAGTCGTGACACAAACAAGCTCATCTACTCCTCATATCAGCTACAATCTCTAGAGCATAGGAAGACAACTGTGGGAACTTGAGACTATACTCCTACTTACTCATAGAATCTTGTTTTAGATTAATAAACTCTCTTACCTTCGCCTCTCTTAACTCACAAGGAAAGAAATGCCCCATGAAGGTATCTTCGAACACAATCTAACTTAATAGTGGTGCATCTTCTCCTCTAGTATTTTTCCACTGGTCGTACCATATCCTTATAACACCCTTAAGCTAATATGAAGCTAACTTAATACACTATGTGTCACCATTATGCATAACCTAAAACACCTTCTGAATCTCATCCAAAAGTTTTTTGGGTCCTCATTAAGATTTTATCTCATGAACTCCGGTGGATTCATCCTTAGAAACTCACGAATACTAAAAGTGTCTAGAGCATCCTGATGGCCTGCTATCTTGCTCCTTAACTGTCAACTTGAGATATCATAGCATGAGCTAACATCTGTATGGCATTGTGAAACTCCACATTGGTAATATCATCCTGAGGTGGCTGCATATCAGGTGCATTTGGACCCCTTGGTTCGACAGGAACTTGAGGCTCCTGAAGGTTCTCATTTGGTCTATCAGGACTGTAATGTTCTAATTCTTAAGAAATTAATTTTCTTTGTGAAATGACCATTTTCCCTTTTTCTTAGAGTTTTCATTCTTTGTTTGTATTATGGGGATGATTGTCACAGTTCCCAATGCGATCGGGTGCGATTTTAGTGATTTGAGGCCTTGAGTGAGAGTTTTATTGAGATAGTTGACTTTAGTCAACATATTTAGACTTGAGCATCAGATGGAAATTCTGTTAGTTCCATTGTGTCTAGAATATCTAGTTTGATCTAGTTAAGTGTTGACTTAGAGCCCCTGGACCTTATTTTTCGTTTTAAGAATTTAGACTAAAAATTGAGTTTTAGTCCTAAAAGGGGTACGTGAGGGCAATTTCATCATAATGACTTTTTTTTAGAAATCTGACAACTTTATTGAGTTCAAAATAGTGATTTTAGTGGAGATAACATATTTGGTTTATTTTATCATACCCCGAACGAATCTTGAGGGTCCATTCGGAGACTTAGAATATTGAGTTGTAGGTATTGTCTTTTCTGAGTGGATTGGCCTATTCTGGAGACACTCCCACTCTGCAGGCTGCTCAGACTCTAGTTACTCATTCTGTTGCTACTATGTTTAGTAAGATGGATGGAGTATTGGGTACTAACGCCTTCTTTCGTCTACTTTTAGGCCTTATGATGACTGACACTGAGCACGAGATGCGTCCCAAGTTCTTAATGCTAAATCTTTTAGTGTTCTATGGTTCTGGGATGCCTACAAATTCATCTTGGACTGATTTGAGAGACTTCCCAAGTTGGGTATTGTGCACTAGCATAGGGTTGAGTTTGTGACCTTCCAGCTTCAGGGTGAGGCAAAGAAGTGGTGGAGGGCTTTTATGGAATGTCTATTATTGGTATTTCCTCCACTCACTTGGACCCAGTTCCATGCTTTGTATCTAGAGAAATATATGCCCTGGACCTTGATAGATTAGAAAAGGATGAGTTCATGACTCTCAAGCAAAGTAGCATGACTATAACCATGAGGTTAAGTTTCATGCTCTATCCCGTTATGCTACACAATTAGTATACACTGAGGAAGAGAGGATTTATATGTTAGTTAAAGGTTTGAATTTTGAATTACAAATCTTGTCTGTCACAAGACTTTGGCAGGTAGAAGTTTCAATCAAGTAACTGACTTTGTTAAGAAAGTGGAAGAAGTTTGATGAGACGTGCATGCCAAGGCTTTGTAAAATAAGTCCAAGAATACAAACAATTACAGTAGTTCTTACTCCAGGGGTCTAGGTCTGCAGACATTTGCAGTTCAGCCGATTAAGTCACCAATGCCCGCTTTTACGAGTGATTACTTAGGAAATCCACATCATAATTTGACTCTGGATATCTAGGGAGCCTCGTACTCGTTATCCAGCAGACCATCCTTGACTGTAGTTGGTTTAATTATGGAAAACTGGGATATATCAGGAAGGATTACCCTTACTCATACATGTTTGATACCGCATAACAGTAAACAAAGGTCGTAGAACCCGAAGGCAGATATAATAATAGTAGAAGACGTCCACAAGATGGGCGAGAAGGAAATTAGAGAGACCACAAAGTCTGAGGAAATTGTAATACAGGTAGAGGATTGGTGCAACCAGGTAGAGAGGTTTCCCAAAATAAAGACAAAGTGAACTGCTATGCCTTTTTGAGCAAGACAGAGGTAGAGGCGTCTAACGTAGTGATCACATGTACTATTATTTCTTATGATTAAATGACTACAATATTAATTGATCTGGGTTCAACTTATTCTTATGTGTCAGTTCAATTTACTTTGGGATTTGACTTGGTCTGTGATATTCTTGATACACCCATCAGTATTTCTATCCAATTTGGAGAGTCTGTCATAGTAACCCATATTTACCGTTCTTCTTCTGCCTTATTTATGGGTTTTCATACTTGGGTAAATTTGGTTATTTTTGATATGGTTGATTTTGATGTGATCTTAGGAATGACTTGGTTGTCCCCCTATTATGCTGTACTTCATTTTAATGCTAATACTGTGACTCTAGAGATCCTAAGTAGGAAAAGATTAAAGTGGGAAGGGTGTACAAGCCTAAGCAAACCAAGATCATATCGTTCATCCACGCTAGAAAGCTAGTATGACGGGGTTGTTTGGCTTATTTAGCACATCTTCGAAATGTTAATGCAGGGTCCCCCTCCATTTAGTCTAGTCATGTAGTTTCAGAGTTTAAGGAAGTGTTTCCTACTGATTTTCACGGCATGCCTCCGGATAGGGATATAGAATTTTGTATTGATTTGGAGCCAGGCACTTGCCCAATATCTATTCCTCCCTATTGTATGGATCTAGTAACGTTAAGGAAACTTTTAAGATTTAGATCCAAAATCTTCTTAATAAAGACTTTATCCATCCTAGTGTTTCTACTTGGGGCGCTCCAGTTATGTTTGTAAAGAAAAAAGATGATAGCATGAGAATGTGTATAAATTATTGACAATTAAATAGGGTCACCATAAGGAATAAATATCCCTTGCCTCGTATAGATGATCTATTTGACTAGTTACAAGGTGTTTCAATCTTTTCTAAAATTGATCCAAGGTCAGGCTATCATCAATTAAAGATCATGCTTGAGGATGTACCTAAAAGGATATTCAAAACTCGGTATGGGCATTATGAGTTCTTGGTAACGTTGTTTAGATTAACTAATGTGCCTGCAATTTTTTTTGATGACACTTGAGGGGGTTAGGGGCTGAGCAACACTCTGAAGCCTTAACATAAATAAAATAACATAAAAGTACAAAGAGAGAGGCATAAATCTTACCTCCAATCCTAAGATGGTACTTATGTCGACTAGCCTACTAAGATTCATCAACTTATCCCCATACTATGAAATATAAACCTAGTACTAATGCGCCTAAAGGAGAGGACTTCTGTCGATACATAATAACTAGAAAAACATAAATAAGGGAAACTCTCCCCTTACATAGTAAGAAAAGAGAAACAAAAACCTAAACCTATTCAAGATAGTTATAACAAAAGAGACATAGCTAAATTGAAAAGGGTAGATAATAAAAGGATATAGAGAATTCTATATCATACTAACATAAAATAAGGCCTCAAGATCTTAATGAGGTTTTTTGATCCTTTTCCTACAATTTTTTTGAGTTTGATGAATGGGGTGTTCAAATCATTTTTGGATTTTTTCGTGATTGTGTTCATCAATGACATCCTGATATACTCTAAGAGTAAGAAAGAGCATACAGATTATCTTCGTGTTATTCTGGGTATCTTAGGGAAACAAAATATATGCTAAATTCTCTAAGTGTGAATTCTGGTTGTCTTCAGTTTTCTTTTTAGGATATGTGGTTTTGAAAGAAGGGGTAAATCTCTAAAATATTGAGGCAGTCAAGAACTGGGTCCGGCCTAGTTCTATAACTGAGGTTAGGAGTTTTGTGGGACTTTCTAGCTACCATCGCTGGTTTGTGAAGAATTTTGCTGCTATTGCTATGTACTTGAAAAGGATGACTCAGAAGGAGGTATATTTTGAGTGGTCTGATAAATATGATGAGAGCTTACAAAAGCTCAAGACTCTTCTGCCTACAACGTCTATCCCGACATTGTCGATGAAAGGTAAGGATGTTATAATGTATTGTGATTCTTCACATTCAAGCTTTGATACTATGTTGAAACATGATAAGAATGTCATAGCATATGTCTTAAGGTAGTTGAAAGGTTCATGAGAAGAACTACTTGGCACATGATTTGAAGTTGACAGCGGTGGTGTTTGCTCTCAAAATTTGATGACACTATCTCTATGGTGTCAAGTGTGAGGTATTCATATACCATCGCAGTTTGAAACATGTGTTCACTAAGAATTATCTAAATTTGAGACAAAAAAGATGGATGGAGTTTCTTAAGGACTATGAGGTGACCATTTTGTACGAAGGGTAAGGCGAATGTGGTGACAGACACATTTTATTGGAAGATAATAAGCATGACAATTTAGATTGCTTGGGGGTGTCCAAAAGACCCTCAGTAAGAGAGATTCAGACTCTTGAATCTAAGTTCATATAGTTAAGAGTCTCAGAGAAGGGTGTAATGTTAGCCGGTATTGAGGTTAGACCCACTTTCATTGAGGATATCAAGGCTAAGAAATTTGAAGATGAGAATTTTAACAAGATTAGAATCAATGTGGTATCTGGTGAGGCTCAGATACCACTCGTGATGTAGGAAGTGTGCTCAATTTTAGGGGAACAATTTGCGTTCCCCGGGTTGGTGACTTGATCTAGAATGTGTTGACATAATTTTATGATTCGTGATATTCTAATCATCCAGGTGTGACCAATATGTATTAAGATTTTAAGAGGCTTTATTGGTGGCCTGGGATAAATAAAGACATAGCTGAGTTTGTGGTTAAATTCAAAACTGCCAATAAGCAAAGTATGAGCATCAAAGAGCACATTTGTTTTAGCGAATGTCCATCCCTTAATGAAAGTGAGAAATGATAGTCATGGACTTTGTGGTAGGTTGTCCTAATACTTTGGGAAGCATGCCTCAATTTGGGTTGTTGTTGATAGATTGACTAAATCATCCACTTCATTCTAGTCAAAGTGGATTATAATGCTCAGAAGTTGGTGAAGATCTATGTCAAAGAGATAATAAGGTTGCACGGGGTTCCCTTTCTATTATCTAAGACTGTGGTACTCACTTTATGTCCAAGTTCTGGATAAGTTTCTCAGGGAGTTAGGCACTCAACTCACTTTCACTATAACTTTTCACCCTTAGACTGATGAAAAGTCCGTGAGAATGATCTAAGTGTTAGAGGACATGCTGAGAGCATGCGTGATTAATTTTGGGGGACATTGGGACTAGTTCTTATCCTTATGCGAATTCTTATAGTAACAACTACCACTTAGCATTAACATAGAATCATTTGAATCACTTTATGAGAGGGGATGTAGATCGCTCATAGGGTGGTTTGGGGATGGAGATGTGAAACCTTTAGGAGTTGATCTGGTACCAGAAGCTCAAGAAAAGGTAGGGAGTATTAAAGATAAACCTTTGGCAGCCCAGAGCCGGCAGAATGAGTATGTAGATCACAAGGTAAGAGATATTACTTTTTAGGTTGGTGAACAAGTCTTATTGAATGTGTCACCTATAAAAGGAGTTATGAGGTTCGGCAAGAAGGTAAGTCTAGCCCTTGCTATATTTTCCCCTATGAATACTTGATTATGTGGGGACAATGGCTTATAGGTTGGATGTACCACTTATCTTGTATGGATCCCACCCCATGTTTCATGTATCTATGTTGATGGGGTACCATAGGGATGGAAATTACATTATTAAGTGAGATTTAGTCTTGTTAGACAAGGATCTTCAGTATGAGAAGGAAACGATTGCAATTCTTGATTGTGATGTCTGGAAGTTGAGGAATAAAGAGATCAAGATGGTAAAGGTATAATGGAAGCATCTTCCAACTGAGGAAGCCACTTGTGAAATCGAGAAAGACACGTGAGACAAGTACCCTTATTTGTTCGAAGATTCAGGTGCTTTTTATTCTTAACTTAACCCGGTTTTCTTATTTGATCACGCAGGGATGAGATATGCGTAAATTGGTATCTATTGTAATGATCTGTTTCAGTCGTTATGGTGAAGCCATTAGTGAAAGATTTGGGATAGAAAAACCTTTGAGTAGTAACTTAGAAAATTTTAAGCTAGGCCAGTCTTAGATAAAATCTAAGTGATGGGAGGTGTAGGGCAATCCAGGGATAGATTGGGATTGATTTCTATATTTAGATTTTGATTTTATGATAGATAAGGCATTAAAAAATCCATAGAGATTTTCAGAATTAGATTCAGGTGAGTAAAATTCCTGAAATCAAACTTGGTGTGAATGAGTTATTTTAGAAACTCAAGGTTTGAGGTTGTATTTTGAAATGAGGGTTTGGGAGATGAATTTAGAGTTTCTATCTCCTTGCAAGCCTCTATGGCAGTACTAATCCCGCTATGGAGAGGCCGTTATAGCAGGCTGGGGGTTGCTACAGCGGGACAGTCGCGGGGTTTAAGTTAAGTCCGAAAATCATTTTTATTTCTTCAATTTCATTCTTGAGAGCTAGAGGCAACCTAGGACTATTTATTTTAAGTTTTCCACCAAATCCCTCGATAAATGTAAGTTAATCATTCTTCTAACTTGTAGTTGGATTCTTAGATCTTAGAATCTATGAGAATTCTCTTTCGGAAAGGTTTTGACCTAAAATTAATGGTGGGAAAAGCCATAGTTGGGTGGTATGATCATGAAATTGGCCAAGAGATAGGATTTTGACGTAATCTGGGTATTTTAGGCCATTATTCATTGATTCTTTGTAGTCTTTATTTATTTTAGATCAAGAACAAGCCAAGGCATTGCAAAAAGAAAAAGCTCTAGTTCTTTAGAGTTTCTTTGGCTTGTTTCGAGGTAGGTGATGGTTGTATTTTCCTGTTTTGTGTTATTTGTGCCTGTTAACTACTTCATAGTATTGCATGTACGATATATGATTAGGAAAAAAAAGGGAAGAATCTTAATTTAAATGATAATTGTAACCAAATTGAATGTAATGAATATTTATTGGGAGTACAAGTGTGTTGTTATGTTATATTCCGTATTTTTGCACATTGGACTATTCGTGAGCTAATGGACATAAATTCAAGGACTTTTAATTTCAAATTTTAAAATGACATGATTCATTTGTAAATGAAAAGTTATATGGATAATATATGTGAATTAAAGACAACTCAAGAAGGACCCTTGAGCCAAATCAAAGTGGAAGCCATCAAATATTTTTTTTAAAGTCATATTTTTGGGTGAGCTGACTTCGGGAGGACATAACCCTTTTAAAATTTGGGAATTTGAAAAAACTCTAAAAATGAAAGTTGTAGAAAATTGAAATAGCTTTCCAACCATATATCATCGGTCTATAGGTGACATTCGGATAAGGAGATATGGATATTTTAAGACAGAAGAGTTGGGCTGAACAGTGGATTCGACCAACCCGATTCCAACTCGAGTCAGACCCAATATCCACACCATTTAAGGAGATTTTTCAACCTTCTTCTTTTTCATTTTTAAGACCCAAAACCTCCAAAAATTTCTAAAGAGAGAGAGAGGAGAATCTTAGAGAGAAACACCAATTTTGACCAAAATTGGAGCTCCGAATCCCGTAGCTCATGAAGAGAAAAATATTGTACGTCGTATTTCCTTCAATTTGAGCTAAAAATCAGCCAAGAAGAAGAGTGTTAATGTGGTTGATGCATACTTAAGGTAATATTAAAGTTCCTTTTTCATTGTTAACAAGTTTATTTAGAGTTTTAACGGATTAAAAGAGAGAAAATAACGTTATAAACTCGTTTGTTGTTTGGTGGAGATTTATGGATTAAGGGGTTATTTTGGGTGGATTAAATAGATGGAATTAGCTGAGTTATGATTTATAATAATTGTTGATATTGTTGATGAGTTGTTGTTCTTGAATTTGGAAGAATAAAGTGTATGAAGATATTGTATATATTTTGGAGCTGTTTGGTATGATATTTATGGCTATTTTGCAATAATATTTTGGGGACTGTTTCATGGTTGTTATGAACTATTTTGTGGGCTAGAATATCGGAGGATTGACTGTAGTTGTTATTGCTGTTATACTATGGATATACGAAAATAAAGAAGTGAATACAAACATTGACATCCGAATGTATATTGGGCTGTTTTGGAAGTAACTTAAGGATGAAGTTAATTCTATATTGATATGAAATTGTTGTTTTTGATATTTTAATTGGTGTTTGGCTAAATTGGAATTTCGAGGATTATTACGTTTGCAGGGGAAATGCTGTCCGAATTTTGCTAAGTTTCATTTGTACTTGGATTAGTTAGTAAGTGATATGGATATATAACTGTGGCCTATGTCATCTTAATTTTAGACCCACGATCTCGAGAAGTAGACGTTGGACATTTAGATAGAGTTCAAGGTATGTAAAGCTGTCCCCTTTTTCTTTTAGCATGTCTTAGATTTAAGTAATGAATGATATAAGCTTGGGATAATTCTATTCATAAATTTCGAGTGTAATTCACGATCCTTATTTATTTCTTGATGTTAGAGCTCCTAATGTGATTGAGCTATTGCCCTTCGAGTCTTCTATACATTGGATAGTTGCTGGTGTATAAAAGTCTTTATTTTTATAGGCTTTATCATAATTAGCATCCTTAACTTACAATAGCTGTTCGCATTATCTTGTTGCATTACCCATACCCAGTTCCGCGACGCAGGCTTTCACTTCATTCTTAAATAGGATTTCTGTGTGAGATATATTTGGGTTCTGACTATGTTTTTGTCTATAGATAATCAAAGATCTGAAGCTGTTAGGACGGAGCCATTCTTTTCAGGCCCTGATGGTAAAGTGTATTGGACACTAAAATGCTATGGCGACAAATCCATTCTTTTATGTCAAGGTTGGTTCAAGCATATGCCAGATTGTTCTGTTTTTGGTAATTGACATTTCAAATGACCTTTATACCTATTCCATATGCAGATGTAGGAACTGGTGCATCAGATGAAAAATGGTCTGCTTTTGACGCTGAAGAGAAAGAAATCATTGAGAAGCACATTAATTCTTTAAGGTTGGTAATGCAAATACTATGCTTCATTAAAGTGATAGAGATTTCCAAGACTGAGTTCCCACATGGAATTAGCATAACTAGGATGTGGACGTAGTTATAAAATCAGGTTTTACTAATCATCACAATAAATCATATATATTTCTTCATTTACAGGGCAAACAGGAGGGTTAGAACTCCCAAGGTGCAGCAGAAACTTCCATCTCAGGATAATGAATCTACTCAAGATTTTACTGACTTTTCCTGCAATTCGTTGGAGGATTAGCAGCTTCTCTAATGAATGGTCCTTTTACTGATCTTCAAGTGACAAGAAGAGCATCGAGGATGGAAAAAAGATTACATTTACATTTCAATATGCTACCTTTTGGTTGCAACTTTCTAGAACATTGAATTGCAGTTGTATCTTAGCTTTCTATGTACTGTGCTTTCTCCATATACTTCCTTTTGATATTATTATAATAAACTTGTTGCTACTGGATGTGCATTGAGGTAATCTGAAATGAGTCTATATCGAGTAAAAAATTGAATGAACTGGAAAAAAAGACAAGATGGAGTTTCTAGCTCTGAAGGCCAACATAAATTGTTGCAAATAAGCTAGTGGCATTTGGCTATTTTGTCAGCCACTTATTGGCAATAATACGTATGTGCTTGGGTAAGTAGAAGCAGCGTCTTACAATGTTGTGTGATGAAGGTATTGAACTTCATCAGTCTACAACAACAACAACCCAGTGAAATTCCACAATGTGGAGTCTGGAGAGGGTAAAGTGTACGCAGACCTTACTCCTACCAAGGTAGGACGACTGTTTCAGAGAGATTCTCGGCTCAAAAGAAGCATAAAGAAGCATAAAAAGAGGTCAGATAAGACTAAGAAGTTCAAAGTGATATGAGAAAGAAAATAAAGAATAACGCAAATAACGAAAGCGACACAGATAAGATAGAGTAATTAAAGTACAAAAAGTAATAAAAAGATAATAACAGAAGTCAGAGCACAAGAAATTATAGTGTGCTAATGCGCCTACTAATACGGAAGAATAACGAGACTATGTATTAGCCTTCTACCCTAATATGAGTCCTCCACACCCTCCTATCTAAGGTCATATCCTCGGTAAGCTGTAATTGCGCCATGTCCTGGCTAATCACCTCTCCCCAATATTTCTTCGGCCTACCCCTACCTCTTCTGAAACCATCCATGGCCAACCTCTCACACCTCCGCACTGTGACATATGTGTCTCTCCTCTTCACACGCTCAAACCATCTCAGTCGCATTTTTCGCATCTTGTCTTCCATCGAGGCCACTCCTACCTTGTCCCGAATAGCCTCATTTCTAATCCTGTCGCTCCTGGTATGCCCACACATCCATCTCAATATTCTCATCCCGGCTGCTTTCCTCTTTTGAACTTGAGAGACCTTAACTAGCCAACACTCCATCCCATTTAACATATCTGGTCTAACCACCACTTTGTAGAACTTGCCCTTAAGTTGTGGTGACACCTTCTTGTCACATAGTACACCGAAAGCGAGCCTCCATTTCATCCATCCTGCCCTAGTACGATGTGTGACATCATCGTCAATCTCCCCGCTACCTTGCATGATAGACCCAAGGTACTTGAAACTACTTTTCTTTTGGATGGCCTGGTCACCAAGCCTAACTTCCGCGCCAACCTCCTAAGGTGTCTCACTGAACTTGCACTCTAAGTACTCTGTCTTGGTCCCACTAAGCTTAAACCCTTTAGACTCCAAGGTATGTCTCCAATCCTCTAGATTAGCGTTAACTCCGCTACGAGTCTCATCGATCAGAACTATGTTGTTCGCAAAAAGCATACACCATGACACCTCACCTTGAATTTGTCGTGTCAATCCATCCATCACGAAGGAAAATAAAAATGGACTAAGGATTGATCCTTGATGCAACCTCATCACAACTAGGAAGTGCTCTGAGTCCCCTCCTACTGTCCTTATCCTGGTTTTAACACCCTCATATATGTCCTTGATCACCCTAATGTACGCCACAGGTACACCTTTAGCCTTCAAACATCTCCATAATATCTCTCGTGAAACTTTATCGTAAGCCTTTTCTAGATCGATGAATACCATATGCCAGTCCCTCTTCCTCTCCCTATACTGCTCCACCAGTCTCCTTATACGATGGATGGCTTCTGTAGTTGAGCATCCCGACATATATCAGAACTGGTTCTCTGAAATAGACATGCCTCTTCTAACCCTCATCTCCAGTGGCGGATGCAGGATTTTAATTTAGGGGGTTCAACATATAAAGAAAGGAAATAAGCAAAGAAAAATTAAAGAAGACGTTTGCTAAATTTTAACTCGCCTTATTTGTCCTTTTAACATTTCTTTCCATTTTTCTCTACACCGTCCAGCCTTTTTTAAAAAATATCATTTTTTTAACTTTCACTTTGCACTCTCCTACTTTATTTTAAACTTTCTATTTTTTCTTTTAAATTAATGCCCCACAAAAGATAAGTTTCTTAAAAAAGTGTGTATTGAATTATTAATATCATAATATATTTTTTTAAAATTGATAAAGAAAATAAAAAATATTATGATATTAATAATTCAATATTTACACTTTTTTTAAAATAATATATTTTTAGTACTCAATAATAATAGTAATAATAACAAAAGGTGTTGAACAACATTAATATATTAATATGTAGAATGATAAAAATATAGTTAAAAAGAACTCACTATGTAACTCGATAAATAATATATAAAATTTAACAAAATGAGATATGCATAGTGTGTTATTTCTTTTCTTTTCGTGGAAAAGTGTGTTAATATTGAAAATCAGTTAGAAATTATAGAAATCTAGTTAGGGCTTATATGTGAGCATGAAAAAGAGAGAATAGGAATATTTTTCATTCCAATTACATAAAAAAAATATATAAAATATTTTAAATACAATATTTAAACTTAAGAAAAATAAAAAAACAATTAAGTAAATAACAAATATACACAAATGGCTAACTACTTTTTGTCTACCCAGCCACAATTGCTCATTTGAGAGTGAGAAATCTCAAGCCCAACAACATATCCAAAGCCAAAAATGCACATTAAATAGAAAAGAGAGTGAGAAACTTTTAAAATCTTTTAAAAAAAGACTTGAGCAAGAATCGAACTCACGACCTTAATTATAAATTGAACCCCCTTGACCGCTAAGCCATTCTTTTCAATTGTACTAAGGGGGTTCATTAAAGGGTATATATCCATAATATTCAAATTTAACCTTCTATATACAACGTAATTTTTCGATTGATGGGGTTCGGGTGAACCCCCTCACTCCCATGTAGATCCGCCCCTGCTCATCTCTACCACTCTTTCCCACACTTTCATAGTATGACTTAGAAGCTTGATAGCTCTATAGTTGTTGCAGCTTTGGATATCCCCCTTGTTTTTGTATAGAGAGATCATTACGCTCGACCTCCATTCTTCGAGCATCATTGCTGTCGCTCTTCTAAAATTTTCCAGGAATCTCGTCAGGTCCGGTCGCTCTTTCCCAATGCATCCTACGCACTGCACCCTTAACCTCTTCGACCGAAATACTCCTGCAACACCCAAAATCGTGAAACTTCATCAGTCTATTTTCTTAAAATAGGCTGCTATGAATTGGTATGGAACTGTGTTGTTGGTTGATTCTTAAGTTTCAGTTAGCAGTAAATGGTTTGGAATTAACTTGAGGAAAATGCATATGCATAAAGCATGTTGTCCCTATTCTAGTTTAATATTCCTTTGTGAGCAATAGATTCCTATTTACATGCATTTGTTGAGTTTTAGTTTGGTGAACATTTTATTTGTTCAAGTTTATTGATTTGTGATCAATTTTCTCCTTTTGTTTGTATTGAATTAGTTTTTTTGTATGGTTATTAGAAATCTCCCTCTAAATTTAGGTAGTATACAGGTCACTTCAAATGATTTTGACCATTGGCTCCTTCACTTATCATATGGGATAATTACTCTTAATCTCCTTATTAAAAGTTAGGCTACAACTTTTCTTGAACATCTTCTGATTAATTCCTATTTGTAATAGCAGCAACTGTTCTTATATGAAGCGAGTATGTTTTAACCAAAATGATTCTCCTAGTTGAAGTTGGAAGTCTGGTTGATTATCTGATTTAATGATTCTTGAAGTTTCAGATTGGTATGGGTGCTTTCCTTAATTATCAAAAGATTTATATATTTTTTTCTTTGCTAACTTAGTCTGTTTTCTTTTGCTTACTGCGAAATACCGAGGAGTCCATTTGGACTCAAGTTTCTCTCTTTGCATTATTATACGGGCCACGAAGGCCCAACTCCTCTTCCTCGAGTCAGCTTCGTTGTCAAGTCAAGTTGTAAGCAAATATACAAGTCGATGGAAGCTGATATACAGGTGGAAAACTTGTATACAACAGGAATGATATACAGCCAGTATACATGTAATACACAGCTGGTATACAAAAAAGAGAAATGGGCCAGAGGCCCAAATGTTTTTTCTGTTAAAAAGATTTTATCAACTCTTGTCGTCATATATTCAAAAGTTTGGTCCAAATTCTTTACTTGTTTAAAAATTTGATTCAAGTTATTATCTTTTTCAAAATGATTCAAGTGATTTTCTTTTCTTAATCATATTTTGTCAAATCTTAATCACTCCCAATTTACTTAAAGTGTTCTGAGTTTATTTCTTTTTCAAATAACTTTACATTGTTTTTTTCTTTTTATTTGGTCATTTTTCCCAAAGAGTTAGTAATAAAAGTTTTCAAATCGTCAGATAATTACATGTTAGCGGACCTTTCAAGTGCGTAAAACCTTCTTGAAATGGAAATAAGATCATCGTACCCATTTTTTGGAATTTCAAAAAGATTTTTCTATTTTAAGTTATTTTGAAGTAAAATTGAAAAGATTTTTTGAATTTGCTTTAAAAATTAAGTGACGACTCTTTCAAATTTTTTTTTTTTTTTTAAAAAGTTGAAATTAATTTATTTTTCCTATAAAGTAATGTCGGATCAGGCAGTGACAAAAAGTAACCCAGGGCCAAGTACTAGTGGATTTATATAAGGGATTGGAAGGGTGATTTCATATATGCAACTTCTCACTATATTGGTGTGAAAACTAGTCTAGAGGCATAAACTATGGCTTTGGAGAAGGGATTACAATATTGTTTGGAACGACAATTGAAACCTGTTATGCTAGGGATTGATTCTCTTATTCTATCTAAGACTTTTGGATGGAATACGAGAAATACCTTGGTGCATTAGTCTACTAATTAAGAAGATCACGTGGTTAGTGAGGAATGGTCAAGTCGAGGTGAACCATGTGATAAGGGAGGGCAACAAGGTAGCTGATTTTTTCACTAATGTAACTTCTTTTTTTTCCTGTAGAAACAGATATTTAAATATTTGATTCATTTCAGGAGGTTCCAAATAAAGGGAAATTATTGATATTATTAGATGCACAACAAGTTCCTAACATAAGGATTACTAAAGTACATGACAAATGTTTTTTTTTGTAAAATGGTACAGTAACTTATGAAGATCACAGTTTGCTGTAGCAGAAATTAAAATGAATCAAAGAGCATCAAGATAATTACCTATAGGAACGCATGGGTTAATTTGGAGAAATCTAGAGAGTGGTATTAGTTCTCATGAAGCTCAATCTGCCAGATTTCAAAGAATTAGAAAAATGCATTTACTGTAGGGTAATAAATAGAAGCAACAAAACTTCGCTGGGATTATGCAAGTGTTTACCATATGACCATCCATTAGTGCATCAGTAGGTGTTTACTGCGGCAAATCAATCTCCAGATTGTGAGAGCCCTAAATCAAATATCAAAGAAAAAGGGGAAGGAAAGGATAGTTACCTTCGACTTACAGGATAAGATATGTGTAATGATCTTGAAGGTCATTTTTGGTAATTTATATAAAATAATCATTTTATCCCTCCCAGTAGTTGCCCTGATTCATGTTTGATCAATATTCGAAGTTGGTTTGGTGAAATTCTTTGAAAAGTTAAGATTTTTGAAAAGATTTGAGTTTTAAAAGCTTAAGTTGTGAATTAGTGGTATTCGATGTCATTTGGAGTTTCGAGTCTCGAAATAGAATTCTGTTGATTTCATCAGCTCTGAAATGTGGAATTTGGTCTAGGAGAGTTGATGAAATCACATTCAGGGTTATATCGAGGATTTGAGATCCTAAGTTGAAAATGATTGATTTTTTGACTTTAGAGTTGACTTTGGTCAACTTTGGAGTTCAGATGTTTGGAATTGAATTCTAATGACTCTGTTGAATTCGAAGGACGATTTTAGGTCTAGAAATGGTCTTGGTTGAATTTTTAGAAGCCCCGAGCTTGATTTGGTATTTTGAGGCTTAAAGTTAATTTCATTACGACTTATTAGGTTCTAGGTCAAGGAGACCTTGAATATAAATTTCAACGGTTCCATTGAGTCCGTAATATTGAAATTAGTATGGTAGCATTTATGATTTTTGTGCACGGGGTTCCGAATGAATTCCGAGGGTCCAATCCGTAATTTGTGCTAAGTGTGCTTTGCCGTCAATTGTGTCTGGTGCAAACCTTCTCCTCGTTTGAGGGAGCTCCACCACATTCACGAAAGGTAGGAGAACTATCCTTCATATTCGCGGGAGCGTCACCGCGTTCGCGAAGGGCTTGACCTTTTGAGCTCCTCATTCGCTAAGACTTCGACCGCATTCGTGAAGGTATAGAGACCCCTAAATAATGACTTGTTCTAAAGGTAGGAAATGAGTCTTTTTCCTCCATTTTGAGTCTTGTAAGTTCGGGATAGGCGAATCTAAGGCGATTTTTCAAGAAAACTTGTTTGGGTAAGTAATTTCTAACTAGAATCATCAATACCTATTGATTGTATCACGATTTTGTAATTTAATTTGTGATTTTGGAGCTTCAAATTGTGGGGATTTTTCAAGACCCCAAACCTTTCTTTAAATGGTGATTATAAGTTGATTTTAACTCCAAATTCAAATTGATTTTCACTAATAGTTTTCAAATACTTCAAGGAACGTTTTCATGTAAAAATTTCCAGATTTAGACCTCTTTTTCAAAATTGGATTTTTGAGCTATTTTGACCATTTCCCCCAAATTTTGTATTTTTGATTAGATTATATTGATTTGGGGCATCGACGAAATGGCAAATATCAAGTTTTGGAGTAGTCGAGGTCAAGATTAAGGCAAGTGAAACTCTAAACCTTCGTAAGTTTTGCAGAACCTTATATTCTTTCTATGTGCTTTGTGAAGTGATGTGAACTTGGGTTTGGGTTAATTTTGAATCAAGAACATACCTAAGGTTAATTATCGTGGTTATAAAAAGGAAAATTTGATCTAATGAAGTGATATATTTGAATTGATTGGCATTATTGACTCATTGTGGGGATTACATTGTGATATACTTGATATGAAATGTGAATGATATTGAACTTCATTTTATTCTCACTGTGATATACTTGATATGAAATGTGAACGATATTAGACTTCATCATATTCCCATTGACTGCATGAGCATTTTCATATGCATTGGGTTGAATCTTGTCATTGAAGTTCAAAGTTATAGTTATGCCGATGGAAAATGGTTCCGTGTTATGACCCAAACCGTTGTTACTAAGGGAGATGGGAAATCATAAAATTTTTCCATTTGGACCTACACCATCCCGCCAGAGAGAACATAATCCACCTACGGCGGCGTCGCTCCATCGGGATATGAGCCGCCAGAGTGGAATGGTCGGGGCAGAACTTAATGTCACGAATTCTTATTTTCTCCTCTTGTCCCTAAGTGCCAAAAAGAGGCGAAGGTTACCCCCAAAACCCTCCAAAGGCTGCTCTAGGCTTGAAAAAGGAGGGAAAAGAGATTTCAACACAGGAAAGGTTCCAAACATTGAAATTCAGGCCCACTTTCACCATCTCGTTGTCTGAAAGCTAGGATTGAAGCCAAAATGCCTCTCTACACTTGCTTGGCTGTCAGGTAGGCTAGTTTTCTCTAATTGATTATTTGTAAATCTGTTCCTACATATTTTATATTGTAGTTGACAGGAGATTTTATGCCTAGGCCTTCGGGCACAGAGTTTGGATGGCTGAATGTATTGTATTAGTTGTTTAGGATAAGAATGTACCATGTGGGTATGATTATTCTGTGACTAGTGTGATAGTCTAGTTCTTGGTTGATAATTGTAATATTGCTTGTTGATATGACTGATGATCTTTGAGGTGAATAAAATTATTGGGTTAGAGTGAGATCCTAAGGCTTGTGATAATTCGGGGGTAGAGGTGGGGGTGGGGGGTCCATATCAATATAGGAGACATATACATTGATTTACATATATGAGTTCTTATTGATAGTTCTATGTGAAATATCTGAGTAATATGAATCATGAAATAAAAGATGAATGTAAATAACTTATTTGATAGTTTCTTGTCATGAACCTATTTGATTGCCTGTGGCTATAGGTTATGGTTTAGTCTATGTTATAGAGAGACTCCTAATAGTATTCGAGTAATATTGTGATGTCTACCATGGTTTTAATGGTTGTGGTTGAGTGATTGATATGTGGTTGTGATCGATTTACAAGTTCAAAATCGTGAAATCTATAATATTGAACTTGCTCTACTAAAAGTGATGCCTTGAATAAAGAAGGCTTGATGAAGTATTGTAAATAAAGGATAAGATAGAACGAAACCAATGAAATGAATAATTGTGAACAACAACATGCAATGAACCTATTACTTGATTGTGCAAGTATGTGAATTATTCATTATGGAATGTGATTGTGGTTATGACTGTGATATTTGATTGGGTGTCACATTTTGATACATATATTGGATCGAGTGTCACATTTCAACACGTACATTGCATCAGGTGTCACGTTCTGACATATATATAAGATCGGGTGTTACGTTCCGACACATATATAGCTTGGGTATGGGTTCCATAAGAGAATCATTGTGTGGCTATCATTTGTGAATTGATCTTGACTTTGTGTTGGGCCTAAATGTTTTTTTGTACATACATTGTCTTGATTTTAATAAGGAAAAACTTCATAAATTGGACCCATTAGTGAAACTCTTTACCCAAATTGAACCTAACCCAAACTATTTACCCTTAATAGTCCATGACCTTAACTATTTATGTGTCTACTCCACTTTCTCTTTTTTTATTTCGCGCATGACGTTAGCAACACAACTATGAATTAATGATCAGTATATTGATACCATATCAGTATCATATAGGATTAAGATTAATCATCCGTGATACTCTGTCGCTATATTGATACCTATCAGTATCGTATATGATTGAACTCTTTTTTTAAGAAATAAATAGGAAACAATTAAGAAAAATTATGAAAGTCACCATTTTATTTATTAAACTCTAAATTAGTAGAAAATATATTTTTAGAATTTTTTTCTCTCTTTGCAAATTTTTTTAAAATTTGTATTAAATTATGACTCCTTTTTATCTGTTTTAAATAAAAATATTGAAAAATTGAAACATACATCAATGATACCCTGAGAGTATGTAGATATACCATAATAGTATCATGGATGATTGAGTAATCTCATTGAAAGATTGAAGCAAACCTCAATGAAAACACTACTCAGTTACTCTTTGATACCACCAGAGTATATTATACTTTAATTGTATTAAGGAAGAAAAAATAGTCCTTTAATAAAGACACTACCAGTTACTCTTTGATACTGTCAGAATATATTTATAAACCGTAGTATAATGTGATGGTATCAGAGAGGAAAAAATGGTTGGCGTTGATGTCAACATCCGAATTTAAAAATAAAAATGGTATAAAAGTAATGAGGGCATTTATGGATAAATATATTACCTTTTTGGGATATAAGTGTTCTTTTTCCTTTTAATAAAGGGCCAAGTTTGGCCCACTATTTAATTTAAAAAATTTATGATAAAATAGTGTGTTAAATGACACCTAAATGACATGATAATATGGTGGGTCACACTTAACTTAATAAGGCCCATAACTAGAGGGCCCATTAAGATTTCTCCATTTACAGGTGGACGTCTATCTATGAAATAATTTTATTTTATCTTTTGATAATATCAAGAGAGGAACTATTAGCAGTGTAGCGGCTATCCCATTAGACACAACCATCTTGAAGGAGGATACTAGATCGGAAGATCTAGTCCGTTGTTTTATTTGTTATGGTTCCAAAAGGTACGTCATTTGATTTTTTTAAATCTATTTTGTGTCCTGATATCATTTTAGATCTATGAATATTTATGTCAGGGATCTATCTGTCATAGATCGATTTTGGCTCAAATATTTAAACCTTTGTAGATTTTTTTACATGAGTGTTTGTTTGTCAAGATGATTAGCTATTTCAGCTTAAAACTTGATGATATAAAGTTTAAAGTTTGAAAGATAAATTTATGATTTATTTTTTTTATAAAAAAATCAAATTTTCACTCAAAAATTTACAACCGTATATTCAGAATCAAACATAACTTCAACTTTCAAATATTTTTAACTTCAATTCCAATCACTAATTTTTTTATATCTCAACTAACTCGTGTCCAAATAGGGATGAAAAACAGGACGGTACGGGGAGGTTGCAATGCAGTTGTGGGGCAAATATGTATGAACCGACAGACACTTCAATCCGCCTCGCATAGTTAAAAAAATCAATTTGTAACCCTACGGTTCCACATAGATCCGCCCCGCATCAATTCGCCCTGCATAATTTTTTAGACTAAATTTAATATTAAAATATGAAATTCATAAAAAGTATGTTTTATTTCCCGCTAACACATGAAAAAACTCTTTATAATTGAAACAACCAATAAATTTTCAAAGGCTAATGCTAACGCATAAAAATGACTCTTTAAAAAATATGTTACAGTTTCCTAACTTGTAGAATGTTTTAGATTTATTTTCATTTTTTTTTGTAAATGATATATTTTAAATTGCTGTTAAAAAATTATTTGAATATAATGATCTCTGAACATTGATGAACTGTTAAATAAAAAAATTCAAATCATGTTAAATCATAAATCGCACCAACACCCACACTGCATCTGAACATAGTTGAAATTATTTAATTTTGGCCCATCCCGTTCAGCCCCACAATTGAATATTTTTGAACATGCGCTATGAAATCATGATTTCAAATCCTAAATTCTCAAAAATAAAATATGGTTTGAAATTTCTAATTGTAATTTTATTTTTTCTTAAAATATCAAGAGAGAGTCTAGTAGCAGTGTAACGACTATCCCATTATACATCTAGCTTGAAGGAGAATACTAGATCAAAAGATATAGTGTGTTGTTCTATTCGTTATGGCTCCAAAGGTACGCCATTTTGTTTTCTTAATTTTTATCTATTTTGTGTCTTGATATCATTTGAGGTCTATGAATGTTTATGCTAGAGATATCTGTTTGATTATAGATCGGTATTGGCTCAAATATTTAAACTTTTATAGATTATTTTATAGGAGTGTTTGTTTATTAAGATGATTAGCTGTTTCAACTTCAAACTTGATGATAAAAAGTTTATAAGATAAATTTATGATTATTTTAAAAAATAATAATCGATTTTTCACTCAAAATATTACAACTATATATTCATGTTCAAACATAATCTCAAATTTCAAATACTTTTTTTTTTAAATTTTTTTAATTCCAAACACTACTTTTTTCAACTAATTCGTGTCCAAATAGGGATGCAAACGGGATGGGTGGGGAAGTTGCTGTGCAGTTGTGGGGCGGTTGTGGGTCAAACCTATATGAACCCGAGGACACTTCAATCCGCCCCCAACACCTCGCATAACCAAAAAAGTCAATTTTAAGCATCCCGTCCCTTATAGATCCGCCCCACATCAATTCGCCCTGCATAATTTTTTTAGACTGAATTTAATATTAAAATAAAAAATTCATAAAAATATATATTTTATTTCCTGCTAACACGTTAAAAGACTTTAAAATTCAAACAACCAATAAATTTTCAAAGGCTGATGCTAACGCATAAAAATGACTCTTTATAATATATGTTACAGTTTTCTAATTTGTAGAATGATTTAGATTTATTTTTATTTTCAATATTTTTGTAAATGAAATATTTTAAATTGCTATAAAAAAATCATTAGACTATAATGATCTCTGAACATTGATGAATTGTTAAATAAAAATTTCAAATCATGTTAAGTCATTGATCGAATCAGTACCCACACTACACGTGCACATAATTCAAATTATTTAATTTTGACTCCGTCCCGCTTTGCTCCACACTTGCATATGTTTGAAAATTCGATATGAAATCATGACTTCAAATCCTAAATTTTCAAAAAAACATGGTTCGAAATTTTCAATCATAATTTCAATTTTTCTTAAAATATCGAGTTACGACCCGGTAGCTGTGTAGCGACTATCCCATTATACAACCATCTTGAGGGAGAATACTGTATCAGAAGATATTGTGCGTTGTTCTATTCATTATGGCTCCAATAGGTACACCATTTTGGTTTCTTAATTTTTATCTATTTTGTGTCCTTATATCATTTTAGATCTATGAATGTTTATGCTAGGGATCTATCTGTTTTATCATAGATCGATATTGGCTCAAATATTTGAACTTTTATAGATTGTTTTACATGAGTGTTTGTTTATAAAGATGATTAGATTATCAACTTCAAACTTGAATATAAAAAGTCTAAAGCTTAAAAGATAAATTTATGATTATTTTTTATTTAAAAAATCAAGTTTTCACTCAAAAAATTACAACGGTTTATTTATATTTAAACATAATTTCAAATTTCAAATACTTTTTCTTAACTACAATTTCAAGCACTACTTTGTTTTTATCTAATTCGTGTCCAAATAGGGAATGACAAACGGGATGGGGCGAGGAGGTTGCGGTGCAATTGTGGGGCGGTTTTGGGTTAAACCTGTATGAACCTGTGGACACTTCAATCCTCCCTGCAGCGCCTTGCATAGCAAAAAGTTCAATTTTTAACCATTCCATTTTACATAGACCCGCCTCGCATCAATTCGCCCTGCATAATTTCTTTTAGACTGAATTTAATATTAAAATATGAAATTCATAAAAATATATTTTATTTCCTGCTAACACATTAAAAGACTCTTTAAAATTGAAACAACCAATAAATTTTCTAAGGCTGATGCTAACACATAAAGATGACTCTTTGAAATATATATTATAGTTTTCTAATTGTAGAATGTTTTAGATTTATTTTTATTTTTTATTATTAATGATATATTTTAAATTGCTATTAAAAAATTATTAGAATATAATGATCTTTGAACATTGATGAACTGTTAAATACAAAATTTCAAATCATGTTAAATCATAAATTGCATCAGTACCCACACCGCACTTGCACATAATTCAAATTATTTAATTTTTATCTGTTCCGTCTGCCCCACATTTGCATATGTTTGGACATATGATATGAATCATGATTTCAAATCCCAAATTCTCAAAAATACATTATTTGAAATTTCCAATTATTATTTAATTTTTTCTTAAAATATCGAGAGAGGGACTGGTAGCAGTGTAGCGACTATTCCATTATACAACCATCTTGAAGGAGGATACTATATTAGAAAATATAGTGCGATGTTATGGCTCGTAAAGGTACACCATTTTGATTTCTTAATTTTTATCTATTTTGTTTCCTGATATCATTTTAGATCTATGAATGTTTATGCTAGGGATCTATCTGTTTGATCATAGATCAATATTGGCTGAAATATTTGACATGAGTGTTTGTTTATTAAGATGATTAGATGTTTCAACTTCAAAATTGATGATAAAAAGTTTAAAGTTTAAAAGATAAATTTATGATTTTTTAATGAAAATCAAGTTTTCACTCAAAAAATTACAACCGTATATTCACGTTCAAACATAATTTCAAATACTTTTTTTTACTACAATTCCAAACACTACTTTTTCCCGCTAATTCGTGTCCAAATAGGGATGAAAAACAGGATGGGGTGAGGCGGTTGCGCTGCAATTTTGGGGCGGTTGTGGGTCAAACTTGTATGAACCGGTGGACACTTCAATCTGCCCCCAGCGCCTCGCATTACAAAAAATTCAATTTTTAAGCATCCCGTCTCTTATAGATCCGCCCGCATCAATTCGTCCTGCATAATTTTTTTAGACTGAATTTAATATTAAAATACAAAATTCATAAAAAATATATTTTATTTTCCACTAACACATGAAATGACTCTTTAAAATTGAAAAAACCAATAAATTTTCAAAGGAAGATGCTAACGCATAAAAATGACTCTTTAAAAGTTTGACCCACTTTCGACGGGATTGGAGGCACTTCCGACGGGATTGGAGGTGGTACTCTGCCTGGGTTTTATTGCCCACACCACGGCACACTTCCCCTTAAAAGCCCAGATCCATTGGCTGATGGTGGCGCCGATGAGGAACTGTTGAATGCCGACGACGGAGATCCGACGGTATTCGACCAACGAGACCAATGCCATCTTGTAGAGAATTTTATTACGAATACAACCATGCAAAAATCGCCAACATATACAAAGCCTAGCTCGTCAAATATCAATCCAAAGATTTCCAGCGACGGGGCGATTTCTGGCACTGGCGGCGCCACCGCGTGTGGTGGCGAAAAGTCAAATTTTTCAATGGGTTTTGTGAGCGACTCATCAATAAGTACACCCATCCTTAAAGCCCCATCAGAATCATCTCCGAGCTCCTCCAATTTGACAATTAGGGTTACATCTCCGCCTGCCGGAGGTGGTGCAGTGGCGGAGCCCCAAATTCAAAATTGGCAATGCCAAGTTGATCAGCAAGATGAGAGGAGCCCAACCATACAAAAAGCCCCGTCAGGTATGGCCCCTAACAATTCAAATGTCAAAATTAGGGCTTCCAATGTTACTAGTCCCGACGACAGTGGTGGTGCCGGAGCTCCGACTGCCGAAAAAACTAATTTCCAATCAAATTGTACTCCCCAGCATCCAACTAACCCTCAAGAACAAAATTTTCTAAAAAACGACCCCCCCATCATTTCAAATGTCAATTCTAGTGTTGGAATTCTCAAAAATGCCACCGGAATCACTATTCCGGTGAACGCCCAAAACAATTCTCCAACCCAGAACGACCCTTATACCCTTAGAAATAATAAAAACCAAAAATCTCAATTTTTAGGCACCTCAAACTCAAATTCCAAAATTTCAACTTCTACCAATAGACCCGAAAACAATGATTTAATGTCCGGCGGTGTATTAGTTGATCATGCCACTGCTTCGGACAATCCTAATACCTCCATTGATCCCAAAGGTGCCAACCACCCCACAGTTTTAAAATTTCCTACCATTTCATCCAATTTTGAAAAATTCGACCCGAAAAACACTAAAAGTCTGGTAGTGTCCTTAACCCCTAGTGCACTACCTCCAAAGACTAAGTCCCCTAACAACCAACCCACAACTACAAACCACCCTCCACCCCCTATAGCAAAGCAATCCATGGCTACAAGACTAAGAGCTAATCAAGCCGAACCTACAACCAAAATCGACCTAACAATTCCAAAAAGGGTGACAAAACAAGGTTATCCGGCTATCATGTTTAAGAGAGAAGACTACATGATTAAGATGGCTGAATCATGTAAGTATACTCTCATAGGCAAGTTCTATAGTCCAATGCCCAATATGGAGGTTATAAGAAAGAAGTTCATTACTCAAACTGAACTTCGGGGCAAGGTCAAGATCACCCACTTTAATTCTAGACATATATATATTGATCTTGACAATGAACATGATAGAGCTACTATTTTAGACAGTAAGCGAATGTACATCGATGGTGTGTTCATGAGATTTCAAGTTTGGACCCCTACTTTCGATCCAAACTATGAAACCCCCATTCTCCCAGTTTGGGTCATACTACCGGAGCTCCCTTGGCATTGTTTCCATAAAGAATTTGTTACGCTCTACTTATTTACTCTAATATTCTCTAATATTCTTGTCTGACCTTTTTCTATGCTTTTATTGAGCCGGGGGTCTATCGGAAACAGCCGTCCTACATTGGTAGGAGTCAGGTCTGCGTACACTCTACCCTCCCCAGACCCCACGATGTGGGATTTCACTGGGTTGTTGTTGTTGTTGTTGTTGTTACTTGCGGATGTGGGACAAGTGTTGTACTTGGACATGGCCTTCATGTAAAAGACAAGGGGGAGTGTAGCTAAAGCAAAAGTCCAAATGGACATCACCAAGCCTAGAATCCAAAGTGTATGGATTGGATTCGACGAAAATGATGATCCAAATAGAGAAGGAAGATGGCAGGACATCAAATATGAAGATGTGCTCCTTTACTGTACTTACTGCAAACACCAAAGTCATACTCCTCTTGCCTGCCCCGTCAGCAGAAGAGATACAGAACAAAACAAGGCCAAAGGCAAGGAAGAAGAGCCAAAGAAAGATGCGTCGCCAAAAAACACAGGTATGATCTCTACTCCTATTGTCTTAACTAATGTTGTAAGTTTCAGGCAACAGGTACCACTAGCAGAAACCACCACCTCAACTCAAGAAGGAAGCCGCAAGGCTAAGGAGCACTAAACCAATCAAAACAGGAATGAAGTTTCAAACAACCAATGGGAAACCCAAAAGCGAAGAAAATTCAAAGGTAAGACTCAAGCTGTGCAAAACACCCAAAAGATACAAAGTAACACTCAACAGGTCTATAAACCCACTCAAGCCAAGACTACAGGTATTGACTCAGTACTCCCAGACCCCATCTTAATTGTGATATTGTTACTAAAATGCAAACAGGACAAAGCGATCGACAACCAGGTATTGACTCAATGCTCCCAATCCCCCATGGCTCCCCGAACAATATTTTAACTGTATTGTCTGATTCTGAAGCTGATGGAGGTGAGGATGGTATTCAGGAGAAGCCAACTAACCTGCAGGATGGGGTGTCTAGAGGGGGGGGGTTTTGTCTCATGTTTTGCATGAGAATCTTTTGGTTGACCCTAGGAATGACTTTAGAGCCCCTGCTACCACTACAAATATGTTTCAGCATCCTTCTTCCCAGCAAAGTGACAAAATGGACCTTATTAATGCTCAAAGAATGGCTTCCAAACTGACCCCTACTGTGAGTGCAGATGTGGGAGCAAATCAGCCCCCAAAACAACCTCAATAGGTTGTTCAGGTGCATGATTTCAGACCTGCTGGTACTGCTATTGAATTTGGTCAAATTGCAGCTTCAGTTCAGGATCAAAACATGCATCTACTAGATGGAAGTTCAGCTACTGGTTTAAAGGAAAATATGCATGGTTTGGGTGCAAATTCAGCTTCTAGTTTGAATGAAAATAGAGTGCATACTGTGACCCCTAAACTAAGTTCACTTCATGAAGGTTTGGGAGGTTGTTCAGCCCATATGCAGTCTCAAAAACTGCAGGTTTTGGGACATGCCTCAACTGCAGATTTGGAGGACAATTTGCAGGTTTTGGGTGCTAGTTCAGCTCCTAGGTTGAAAGAAAAAAATGTGCAAGCTATGGCTCCTACACTTACATCATTTCAGCACCAAAGACAAAGTTTTGGTCACATTGAGAGGGCTGAAAATGACCAAGCTACTGGCTGCAGTTTCAGCACAATCTTAAGTGACCAAGTGTCTAGTCCTTGCTCCCACCAAGTGAAAGATTCAAACTCCAAACAACAAGACACTTACAACATTAATGATATGAAATTCTCAGCTACCCCTAGCAACTCTAATCAGCCTGCTACCTCTAAAACTCTAAGGAGAAAGAGAGCTAGAAAGAAGAAACTAGAAAAGCAACAAGAAGTTACAGCCTCCACCCCTACAACCACTGTTTATACAAGTGAAAAAGATAACAATGGTGAGGTGGTTTCAAACTCTTGCTCACAGTATGTTCTCCTAGATCAGACCACTCCAATAAGAAGTCCAGATTTTGGTTGTGAAGATCCCCTTAATCTTACCCCTTTGAATATTCAGCCAGCTCCTTTTATGCAACCTGAAAATGCCACCAACATCCTATGCACTAACAATGAGGCTCAAACTTCAACTCCTGCTAGTGATGATGAATATGGTGTTATTCATTCGGAGGATGAATATGACCAAGACTTTCAAGGTGAGGTTGAATTTGAGGATGAAGAAGAGACTACTGAACAGTCCATTAAAACAGCTGCTCCATCCAAGACCACTACTAAGGTCACGAATGATGAGATGAACCAACTAGCTAGTGAGCAAGGCTTATCACCTAGAGGCATTCATCACAATCCAAAATTTATAACTATTCGTGCTTCTATTAGCAGACCAAACACTAGGCTCCACAACCTTAGATCCCATCAATGATTAACACAATTGTATGGAATGTAAGAGGTATCAATACCAAAGGAGTCATAGATAGACTAAACTCACTCAAACATATCCATCAAACGTCCATAATTTCCATCCTAGAACCTTTTTCTAACAATGCTCATCTGCAAAGCTTTAGAATCAACCTTGGTATGGATGGGTCCGCTTGCAATCCTAATGGCAAGATTTGGATCTTCTGGACTCAAGATGTCGATTGTAAAGTTATTGATGTTGACGACCAACAGATCACTTGCGAGGTGAAACACGTAGAGCATCAAAATGCATTTCTTATGACATTTGTTTATGGAAAATGCAAAGATACTCTTAGAAGGCCGCTCTGGGATAGGCTCCTTCACCACGCTCCCACTAACCTTCCTTGGTGCACAGTTGGAGACTTCAATGTCATTACCTCCACTAATGAGAAACTAGGTGGAATCCCTTATAACATGCAAAAAAGCTTCGAGTTTATCAGCGTTATTGAAGCTTGCGTCCTTACAAATTTAGGGTATCATGGCTCAGACTACACTTGGTGTAATCAACGAGATATGCATAAAAGAATTTGGAAGCGACTCGATAGAGCTATAGTGTCCGATAATTGGTTAGCCGTTATGCCTCACACTTCAATTACCCATCTTCCCTCTACTGGTTCTGACCATAACCCTTTACAAATAGAGATGAATGCTAGGCAGGATTCCGCGATTAAATATTTTAAATTCTTGAATTGTTGGGTGGATAACCCTACTTTTCTCGAAACTGTAGAGTCCTGCTGGGGCAGACCCATGACAGGGAATCCAATGTTGTCCTTCCACCAAAAAATGAAAAGACTTTCCTCCACCCTTAGCAAATGGTCGCGAGTGGAATTCGACGACATTTTTGCCAAGGTTAAGGAATATGAAGAATTGGTGAAAAGTGCCGAAGAAAATCTGATAGTGTCCAATAATGAAGAGAACAGGATGCAATTGCATGCTCTCAACGCCGAATACATCAGATTTCTTAAAATTGAAGAGAATATTCTCAAACAAAAAAGTCAGCTACATTGGTTCAAGGATGGAGATGCTAACACCAAGTATTTCCATGCTCTAATCCATGGTAGGAGAAGGAGACTGTTCATTCACAAGGTTACCAACGAAGAGGGGAATTGGATTCAAGGCAACGAACACATTGCTAGAGCAGTATGCGATTATTTTCAGAAAATATTTATAGGCGATGAGTCTCCAATTCCGGAGAACATCTTGAATTACGTTCCTAGAATGATCACAGATGCTTAGAATGAAAACCTTCAAGCCACGCCTACCATAGAGGAGTTGAAACAGGTAGTCTTCTCCATGAATCCTAATTCTGCAGCTGGTCCGGATGGTATGAATGGAAAATTCTTCCAAGCTTGTTGGGAGATTATTTCGGAAGACCTACTAGCAGTGGTTACTTCTTTCTTTGGGGGGTATGCTATGCCTAAGTTCTTTTCTCATGCCTGTTTGATCCTGCTCCCAAAGGTATATCACCCCAACACACTCTCTGACTATAGACCCATTAGTCTGAGTAACTTCACCAATAAGTTCATATCAAAACTCATTTGCCTCAGGCTTGCTCCGATTCTCCCTGATCTTATTTCTCCCAATCAGTCCGGGTTTGTAAAAGGAAGAAGCATCTCCGAAAATATCATGCCAGCACAGGAGATTATCCACGATATCCGAAAGCCTGTTATTGGCGACAACGTAGTTATTAAGTTAGACATGGCCAAAGCATATGATAGAGTCTCCTGGTCCTATACTTGTTTGGCACTAAGAAGGATGGGCTTCGGTGAGACCTTTATTGATATGATTTGGCGAATCATATCTAACAACTGGTACTCTGTTATCGTTAATGGGTCTAGACATGGTTTTTTCCACTCCACCAGAGGGATCAAACAGGGTGATCCTCTTTCTCCCGCCTTATTTATTTTGGGAGCGGAGGTGCTGTCAAGAATGTTGAATAGTCTTCATAGTTACCACTTCTACCGTGGTTTTCATATGGAGAAAAAAGGCCCACAGATTAATCATTTGAGTTTTGCGGATGACATTATCATCTTTTCCTCCAGAAAAAGGGAAATTCTTCAGATTATCATGAAGACCTTGACTCTGTATGAAAAGACATCGGGGCAACTTATAAATAAGAATAAGAGCCACTTCATGATGCATCCCAGTGCTCTCCAAGACAATGTGGAAACGGTGAAACAAGTTACGGGTTTCACTCAGAAGCATAGTCCCATTACCTACTTAGGATGCCCTCTGTACATTGGCAGGCAGAGAGTCATGTACTACACGAACATGGTCTCTAAGGTTGTCAACAGAATTAGAGGGTGGCACTCCAAAATCCTCAGCTACGGCGGTAGAGCTACACTCGTGAGATATGTACTTCAGTCGCTCCTCATTCACCTTCTTTCGGCCATTACTCCCCCCATACCACTCTCAAACAGATTGAGAGAGTCACCGCTGATTTTTTCTGGGGGTGGAAGGATAACAAGAAAAAATACCATTGGGCTTCATGAAAAAAACTTTGTTACCCTTATGACGAAGGAGGTATTAGGTTAAGGAGAACTATAGATGTGTGCAAATCTCTCCAGTTAAAGCAATGGTGGATATTTAGAGCTAAACCAACGTTGTGGGGTGAGTTCCTTAGAGCCAAATACTATCAGAGAGCCAACCCCATCATCAAAAAATTCTATTCTGGCCAGTCGCTTGTGTGGAAACACATGATGCACAACAAACACATTGCCGAACCTTACATTCAATGGAGGATTCACTCCGGTTCATATTGTTTTTGGTGGGACTATTGGCTAGGTATCGGACCCTTAGCCAACTATAGGCAGGAGTTGGGAAGAGCAAGCAATGCTAGGGTGGCTGATTTTCTTATAGATGGGCAATGGAACATCGATATGCTAAATCAATTGGCACCAGCGCAACTAGTTCCTCTCATCACTTCTTCCATACTTCAGCTGCAAGGAAAGACACCGGACTAGGCCATTTGGAAGCTGAATACCAATGGGAACTTTACATACTCCTCGGCATGGCAGCTTGTGAGGGAACATAGGACGAAGACACTTTCCGACCATTACACTTGGCACAAAAACATCCCCTTTAAATGCTCTTTTTTGCTGTGGAGGGCTTTTAGAGGCAAGCTGCCAACGGAGGAAAAGATCATTGCATTCGGTCATGCTTCCACTCCATGCTATTGCTTCCACAGTCCAGGTCCAGACACCATAGAGCACATTTTCAACACGGGCCACTTCGCTATGAATATTTGGCGCTACTTCTATGACTCCCTAGGCATAAAGCATGAAGCCACACCCCTCAAACCTCTTGTTATGAGCTGATGACTTCACAAGTACCGCATAGAAGCTCACAAACTTATCCTTCACTCCACTCCAATATTTATATATTGGAATTTGTGGAAGAATAGGTGCGCGAGCAAATACGGAGGAAAGATTTCTAGCCTAGCGAGAGTAAAATTTGCCGTTTTCAAAGACATCTCTAATCTACTTAGAGTTGCGTACCCCTATATACATTGGCCTTCGAACTGGATCCACACTATTTCCTGCATAGATAAGTGTGCTCATGAAATGAAGATCACCCAAGTCTTGTGCACTAAACCACAACTCAGTTTTGTTAAGCTGAACACTGACGGAAGCGCGTTGGGTAATCCGGGGGAAATTGGGGGGGGTGGCATCTTAAGAGATCATATGGGTAGATTTATCTTCGCCTATGCCATACTGTTAGGGGAGGGAACCAACAATCAAGCCGAACTAGAAGCGGCAGTTTATGGGCTTAAATGGTGCATTCAACAGGGCTTTCAGCATGTTATCCTAGAAGTCGACTCGGAGTTGATCACTAAATGGATCAATCATCAGGCGAAACCTCTATGGAGCCTTCACCGGGTAACTCATGACCTTGTTGTTATTTCCGAATTATTTTTTTTCTTTTCTTGCAGGCATGTATACAGGTAGGCAAACTTCACTGCAGATGCTCTCTCCAAGCACAGTCACACTCTTACCACTCCAGGCCACTACACCACCCTCCAGCAGCTACCTCGGGGTACACGAGGATACTACATGCTAGATAGAGCCGGCCTACCTAGCTTTAGACGGAGGAAGACCAAAAGGATTAAGAAGCCTCCATGATCTACTACTTGTGTTGCAGCATTGGATTGAGCGCCCAATTGCAGTGTTTGTCTCCATGTTATATTTTTAGCCATGTTATTTGATGATCCTCGTTGACGCTAAAATTTTGTTGTATATAGCTTTTATGAGGATTCATCCCCAGTTTTATTTAGATTTTTCCTTTATTTTATGTAAAGGGCGAGTCTCCCTTATTTATGCTTTCCTAGTTTCTTTGTATCGAGAGGAGTCCTCTTCTTTAGGTGCATAATTTCTAGGTTTCCTTTTCGTGTGCTTGTATCGGGGATGAGTTGGCTGACCTTAGTAGGATGGCCGACTTATGAACCACCATAGGATTGGAGGTTAGGTTTATGTCCCCCTCCGTGTATTTTTCTGTTTTATGTATAATAAGGCTTGGGGGTGTATGGCTCAACCCCTGGCTGTGCACGAGAGGTGGGAGCCTCGTGTAGGGTCTGTTCCCGTAAAACAACAATAATAAAAAATATATGTTATAGTTTCCTAATTTGTAGAATGTTTTAGATATATTTTTATTTTTATTATTTTTGTAAATAAAATATTTTAAATTGCTATAAAAATTATTAGAATATAGTGATCTCTAAACATTGATGAACTGTTAAATAAAAAATTTCAAATTGTGTTAAGTCATCAATCACATTAGCACCCGCACTACACTTGCACATAATTTAAATTATTTAATTTTGACCCATTCCGCTCCGCTCCACACTTGCATATGTGTGGACCTGCTATATGAAATTATGATTACAAATTCCAAATTTTCAAAAAAACATGGTTTCAAATTTCCAATCGTAATTTTAAATTTTCTTAAAATATCAAGAGAAGGACTGGTAGTAGTGTAGCGACTATCTCATTATACAACCATCTTGAGGGAGGATACTAGATCAGAAGATATAGTGTGTTGTTCTATTCGTTATTGTCATGACCCCGACCCACCGTGACTGGTACCTACACTAACCCTTCGGTGGGAGAACTACTTATTACAGCCCAATCTAACAAAATTTAAGAGATATAAACAATTTGAGGATGTGGAAGTGGGTTTAATCATAAAGAAATACTGAGTTCCCTTAAACTCAGAAAATACTCTAGTCAATAAGCTTATCATGCAGAAATATCCTAGGAACTGAAAGTCATCGTACCAAAACTCTAAAACTAACAAGTCTAGAAAGGGAGTGCAACTCCCAACTAAAAATCTTTAATGAATAAACCATTGTATGGAAATCTAAGTCTCAAAAAAAGGAGTAGAAGTAGGAGAGTCCACAACAACTTGAAAGAAATGGCTCACCCTTGAACTCATACAAGTTCACTCCTCTAGGCAAATTCTCTCCACGGCCGGCTAAATATGCCCCGTACTCAACAAAGACAGAGCAAGTGTAGTATTAGTACACAGAATCAACAATGTACTGGTAGGATAACGCGACTAGCCAATAAGAGGATCATGGACAAGTAAACTCAACATAATAAGTACACGCACGCACGCGCGCGCGCGCACACACACACACATATATATATATATATATATATAGAGAGAGAGAGAGAGAGAGAATAATTTAACCATTTTCACCTAAATCAATACTTAATAAGATCATAGTTCATCCATCCCAATATCATGCAATTTCACATAAGGATCCTCTCATGGGACCTATAAACACGTAACTTATGTTGGAAAGTGACACCTGATCTAATTTTTGTGTCAGAATGTGACACTCGATCTAATACTGTGTCGTAATGTGATACCCGATCCAAACATACAAGCAATCACAATTTCATAACCATAGTCAACATTATTTTAACAAGAACAGCTTTATCACAAACCAGGCCAGCAAGTGATCATTTCACATAAAATCTAGCATGTTCCCTATTTATATACACATATGCATACCATGAAGCAATTTAACAGGTAAATGAAACACATATAAGAAATAAAACCATCACCTACCTCTAATTTGAGCTTCAATAACTCTAATTGGTATCTGGTGATTTAAATTGGTATCTAACCTCTTTCAGTCTCTTGTTCGTAGATGGTCAACACTCACTATAAGGGTGTCAGTACTATAGATCTAGTAGAGCCAGAAGAAGAGCCAGCAATTAAGGGAATGACAGAGAGAGAGACATGAGAGGGAGGCGAGGCAGGGGTAGAGAGAAAGCAACACTTGCCAGAGTGGAAGTTCCTATTGAGGAGGTGCTAGTAGATAAGGCCCATCCTTCTCTCCAGAATAAGTTAGAAGGAGAGGAAAGAGTTGGAGAAGAGAAAGAGCATGCTGAGTAAAAGGAAGACACCCAGTATGGGGCTGCTGGTATTGTCCCTCTGGACCTCATACTAGCCCAACAGATCATGGCTTTCTTGAGTGGGTTGGCTGGCACATGATCCATTCCTACCATGTCTGCAGTACCAACTCTTATTGCTCATTCGGTTGCTGCTACAGCTCCACTAGCAGGTGAGGTGGTAGGCATTGATGCCTTTTTCAGACCACTAATGGGTCCTTTGATGATCGGTACTGAGCATGAAATTCTCACCAAGCTCCTCAAGCTCAAACCCCCTATGGTACTGAAAATAAAGATGCCTATGAGTTTATTCTTGATTGCTATAAGAGGTTGCATAAGTTGGGTATAGTGCATCATCATGGAGTAGAGTTTGTGATTTTTCAGCTGCAAGGTGAGGCCAAGCAGTGGTGGAGGGCTTATGTGGAGTGCCATTTGCCTATGTTGCCCCTCACTTGGGTTCAGTTTCATGCCCTGTTTCTAGAAAAGTATGTGTTCCGTACTTTGAGGAATAGAAAGAAGGATGAGTTTATGGCCCTTGAGAAGAGAGGGTTATCAATAGCTACTTGTGAGGCCAAATTTCATGTATTATCCAGGTACTTTACTCAGCTGGTCATTATTGAGGAGGAGAGGATCAAGTCATTCATGAAGCAGTTGAACCCTGAGTTGCAGGTACTTTCTATCCATATGAATTCATTTGACAGGAGTTTCAATGAAGTCACAAACTTTGTTAAGAAGGTTGAAGGTGTGAGAAAAGATAGGTAAGTCAAAGCTTTGGATAAGAAGCCCAAAAGTGCAGGTAACTTTCAGGGATCCTATTCTAGAGAGTCAGGCAGGCCGATGATTCTTGCCCGTCCAATTCAGTCAACATTTCCTGCTTCTACTGGCAATGTTTTAGGTACTCTATCGCAGCATCCAGCCCATGAGGGTAAGAGAGCATCATTCCAAGATAGTAGCCCATCCTTTAATCATGGCTATTTTAATTGTCAAGAGATAAGCCATATATGAAGGGAGTGCCCTTACCTCCATAGGATAGTTTTTGTACCATATCAGGCCAGAGAAGTGGTTCTAGAAGCTGGAAGGGGCAATGGCAGAGAACGTCCACAGAGTGAGCGAGGAGGAAATCTAAGAAGTCGTGGGGGACAAGGTAATGGTAGTACAGGTCGAGGAGCATCCCAAATGAGCTAGAAGATAGCCTATTAGGATGACCGGGCTCAGTTATATATATTTCTGGGCGAGACCAAGGCAGAGGCATCTAACGCAGTTATCATATGTACTATTCTTGTTAGTGACTAGATAACTACTATTTTTTTTGATTCGGATTCCACTTATTTTTATATATCTGTAAAATATGCCTTGGGTGCTGATGCACTGTGTGATATATTGGATGCCTCTATTCATGTTTCTACCCTTGTTGGAGAGTCAGTCATAGTCACCCAAATGTATTGTGCTTGTTCTATTGTGTTTATGGAATACCGTACTTGGGTTGACTTAGTGATCCTAGATATGACAGATTTTGATGTGATCTTAGACATGACTTGATTGTCCTCCTACTTTGCTGTACTTAATTACAATGCAAAAACAGTAGCTCTAGATATCTTGGAAAGGGAAAGGTTAGAGTGGGAAGGGGTGTACAAGCCTAAGCCAGCTAAGGTCATACACTTTCTTCAGGCTAGAAAAATTGTGGGGAAGAGTTGTTTGGCTTACTTGGCCTACATTCCAAATGTGGAGGTAGAGTCTCCTACTATTGAGTCTATCCCAATAGTGTGTGAATTTTTGGAAGTTTTCCCTTCAAACTTGCCTAGTATGCCTTCTGATCGAGATATAGATTTTTGCATTGACTTAGAGTCGGGTAATCATCCAATTTCTATTCCTCCCTACCATATGGCTCTGACAGAGTTAAGAAAGCTCAAGACTCAGATTCAGGAGCTTCTTGATAAGGGGTTCATTCATCCTAGTGCTTTCCCTTAGGGTGAACCGGTGTTATTTGTCAAGAAAAAAATGGTAGTATGAGAATATAAATTGACTACTGATAACTGAATAAAGTCACCATAAAAAATAAATACTCTTTGCCTCGTATTGATGACCTTTTTTACCAGTTACAGAGTGTTTCAATCTTCTTAAAGATTGATCTCAGGTCTGGGTATCACTAGTTGAAAATTAGGCTTGAGGATGTTCCCAAAACAACTTTTATAACCAGGTATGTGCACTATGAATTTTTAGTAATGTCCATTGGGTTGACCAATACACATGTAGCCTTTATGAGTTTGATGAATGTGTTATTCAAACCGTTCCTAGATTTGTTCATGATAGTGTTTATAGATGATATATTGGTGTATTCAAAGAGTGAACATGAGCATGCAAATCATCTTTGAATTTTGTTAGGTTTTTTGGGAAGACAAAGGTTGTATGTAAAATTATCTAAGTGTGAATTCTGGCTGCCTTCAGTTGCCTTTTTAGTCCATGTTGTTTAAAAGACGGGGTAATAATGAACCCACAAAAGATTGAGGAAGTCAAGAACTGGGCTTGGCCTAGTTTTGTGACCGAGGTTAGATGTTTTGTGGGACTGGCCAGTTATTATTGTTGGTTCTTGAAAAACTCTTCTTCTACTGCTACTCACTTGACCAGGATGACTAAAAAAGAGGTTCCATTCGAGTGGACTAACAAGCGTGAAGAGAGCTTCCAAAAGCTCAAGACTCTTCTGGCCACATCACCAATCCTGACCCCACCGGTGAAAGGTAAAGACTTCATTGTGTATTGTGATGCTTCACATTCTAGTTCGGGTGTTATGTTGATGCAGGATAAAAATGTTGTAGCATATGTTTCATGACAATTGAAAGTGCATCAGAGAACTACCTGACTCATGACTTAGAGTTGACAATGGTAGTGTTTGTACTAAACATATAGAGACATTATCTGTATGACGTCAAGTGTGAGGTATTTACTGATCACTACAGCTTACAACTAGGTGTTCACCTAGAAGGACTTGAATTTGAGATAGCGAAGGTGGATGGAGTTGCTTAAAGACTATGATGTCACCATCTAGTAACATCTAGGTAAGCTAATGTAGAAGCAGATGCATTAAGCCAGAAACCATTGAGCATGGGTTGTCTAGTCTGTTTGGAAGCCCTAAGCAGCCTCTGGATAGAGAAATTCAAGCCTTGGAGGCCAGGTTTATGAGGCTAGGTATTTTAGAAAAAGATGGAATAATGATCGGAGTTGATCTAAGGCCCACTTTTATAAAAGAGATATCAAGACCAAGCGATTTGAAGATATTAACTTAAATGAAATTAGAGGAAATGTGTTGATGGGCAAAGCTCAAGACTTAACACTTGATGAAGGTGGTGTTCTTCACTTTAGGGGAAGGATTTGTCTTCCCCTAGTAAATGGACTAATTCAGAAGATCCTGTCTGAATCTCATGGTTCATTATACTTTATTCACCCGGAAGTGACTAAGATATATCAAGACTTGAAACAATTATATTGGTGGCCTAGTATGAAGACATACATAGCTGAATATGTAGCCAAGTGTCAAAGCTGCCAATAGGTGAATTATAAACACCAAAACTGTAGGGTTTCTTCAAAGAATTCCCATTCCAAAATGAAAGTAGTAAAGAATAGACATGGACTTCGTGGTGGGACTTTCTAAGACTTTGGGAAAGTATGATTCCATTTGGGTGGTGGTTTATAGGTTAACAAAGTCAGAACACTTTATCTCGATTAGAGTGGAGTACAATGCACAACAGCCGGCCAGGACTTTTGTGAAGGAGATAGTAAGACTGCATGGGGTGCCCCTTTCTATCATTTCAGATTGTGGTACACAGTTCACCTCCAAACTTTAGGGGAAGCATGAAGAGTTGGGCACTCAACTCACTTTTAGTACAACTTTCCACCCAGAAACAAACGGACAGTCAAAAAGAACTATCCAAGTATTAGAAGATATGTTAAGGGCATGTGTGATAGACTTCGGGGGACATTAGGACAAGTTTTTTCCCTTATGTGAGTTCTCTTACAATAATAGCTACCACTCTAGTATTGATATAGAACCATTTGAAGCTCGGTATGAGAGGGGATACAGGTCTCTCATAGGGTGGTTTAAAGCTAGTAAAGTGGAGTCATTGGGGATTGACTTAGTGAGGGATTCCTAGAATAAGGTAAGAAGCATCTAAGCTAAGCTTCTAGCGACTCAGAGTCATCAAAAAAAGTATGTTGACTTAAAAGTAAGAGATATGATATTTGAGGCTGGTGAGCAAGTACTTTTAAAAGTGTCACCCATTAAATGGGTGATGAGATTTGGCAAGAAGGGCAAATTCAGTCCTCGTTATATTAGCCCTTTTGAAATTCATGAATGTGTAGGTCCAGTAGCATACAAATTGGCCTTACCACCTAGCTTATCTAGGGTACACCTGGTTTTCTATGTGTCTATGGTAAAAAAATTACCATGGAGATGGGGACTATATCATTAAATGAGACTTGGTGTTATTAGACAAAGAACATCAGTATGAGGAGAAGCCAGTTGTAATTCTTGATCATGATGTCCGGAATTTGAGGACTAAGGAGATCAATATGGTTGAAGTGTAATGGAAACATCGTTCGGTAGAAGAAGCTACTTGGGAAACTGAGAAAGACATGCAAGACAAGTATCCTCAACTGTTCGATAAAATAAGTACTACTCTATCTTTACTTTAGCTCTATTTTCTGGGGATGAGTGATGGTAAATTGGTATCTATTATAATTACCTATCCCCATCATTAGGAATAGGCCAATGGAAAAGGATTTCGAGCCAGAACACTTCGGGTAGTAACCTCGGAAAAAGTTAGCCTAGGCCAAACTTGGACCAATTCTGAGTCAAGTGAAGTCTATGGTGATCATGTGAATTATGGGAGGTCAAATCTCTAATTTTATTAGATAGGTTGATAGCCAATATAATAAGAAGCAATTACGGCTTCGCAGAATCACATTCGGACGAGTAAAACTCTCAAAATTAAATTTAGCGTAAAGGGTATATTTTACTATATCTTGGGAGGAGGGTATATTGTGAAATAGGGGCTTGGATCTCAAACTATGAGCTCTATATTTTTGTGCAACCCACTAGAGCGGGATTTCTCATGTCAGAGAGAGATGGGTCCTGCAAGAGCGAGGCAGACGTGACTTCAGTCGGGGAAAAACCTAGAATGGTCTTTTTTTACAAAAACTGTTCCTAAAGCTTCAGGAGGTGACCTAGGGCAATTTCTATCAATTTCCCATGGATTTATACTCTTAGGTAAGGATTTTACTTCCTAAATTCATCCTTTAATTCCTAGAACCTAGAAACTATGGTTGGTAATCATTGGGGGGGGGGGGGTTGAACTGAAAACTAATAGTGGAAAATAGCCCTAGGTGGGGTTAGAATCATGGGTTTGTCCTAGGGTGTGAATTATTTTATATTTCATGATATTTAGGCCATTTTGTTGATCCTTTATATATATTTACTATTTTTTAGACCAAGAACGAGAAAAACGAACACGAAAAGGGAAGGCTCTTGCATTGTAAAGTTGTTGAAGCTTGAATTTGAGGTAGGTGATGGTCTAGTTTTCCATATGTGTTTCATATACTTATTAAATTTCTTCATGATATGCATGTGTGTATATGAATATGGAAAATACTAGATTATGTGTGAAATGATCACTTACTGGCCTGTGTTTGTGATGAACCTGTTCTTGGTGATATAAATACTATAAATACTAAATGTATTTGTGATTGTGGTATGCTTGGATTGGGTTTCACATTTCGACATATATTTGGATTGGGTGTCACGTTCCAACACAAAGTTGATTATTTGTGGGACTCTTGAGAGGACCCTTGTGTGAAATTATAGCATGTGGAAGATATTGAGTTGTGATATTGCTGAATATGGTTGAACTTGAGATTAGTTGACTAATTCTGTATATGTATATGCCTATTGTGTGGAATATACTTATCTATAATCCTCTTACTGGCTAACCGCATGATCCTACCAATACACCGTTATTTTTGTGTACTGATACTACTCTTGCTCTGCCTTTTATTAAGTATAGGACAAATTCAGCCTACTACGAAGAGGCCTGAGTAAGCTTGTTCGAGTTCAAGGGTGAGTTGTTTGTTTCAAGATACCATAGACTCTTTTATGTTCTAGTTCCTTTTTCAGGATTAAGATTCTAGACACTGTTTTAGTACTATGACTTGATTTTTGGGAGTGTTTTCCTTCTTATATTGACTATTAGTTGGAGTTTTGGTACAGACAACTTTTAGTTCCCAGGATGTTTTTGCATTTCATTGTTATTAAAATTGTTGGCTGAGTTTATGAGAACTCAGTATTATTTCTTATTTTATTCATACTTCCGCAAGTCTTTAATTGTTATCTCTTAAATTTGATAAATTGGGCTGTAAAAATAGTTCTTCCACTGGAGGGTTATTGTAGGTGTTAGTCACGACAGGTCGGGATCGTGACACAAATGGAATGGGGCAAGGAAGTTGCGGTGCAATTTTGGAGTGGTTGTGGGTCAAACCTGTTTGAATCCGCGGACACTTCAATCTGCCCCGCAGCGCCTCGCATAGCAAAAAAATTAATTTTAACCATCCCATCCCACATAGATCTGCTCACATCAATTCGCCCTGCAGAATTTGTTTTAGACTGAATTTAATATTAAAATATGAAATTCATAAAAAGTATATTTTATTTCCCTCTAATACATGAAATTACCCTTTAAAATTAAAATAACTAATGAATTTTGAAAGGCTGATGCTAATGCATAAAAATGACTTTAAAATATATGTTACAGTTTCCTAATTTGTAGAATGTTTTAGATTTATTTTTGTTTTCATTTTTTTTGTAAATGATATATTTTAAATTGCTATTAAAAAATCATTAGAATATAATGATCTCTGAACATTAATGAACTGCAACATCAAAAATTTCAAATCATGTTAAATCATAAATCGCATTAGTACCAGCATTGCACCTGCACATAATTCAAATTATTTAATTTTGACCCATCCCGCTCCACCCCACACTTGCATATGTTTGGACTTGTGATATGAAATCATGATTTAAAATTTCAAATTCTCAAAAAAAAACCATGGTTTGAAATTTTCAATCTTAATTTCAATTTTTCTTAAAATATCAAGAGAGGGACTAGTAGCAGTGTAGAGACTATCCCATTAAACAACCATCTTGAGGGAAGATACTAGATAAGAAGATATAGTGCGTTGTTCTGTTCATTATGGCTCCAAAAGGTACGCCATTTTGTTTTCTTAATTTTTATTTATTTTGTGTCCTGATATCATTTTAGATCTACAAATGTTTATGCTAGAGATCTATCTGTTTGATCATATATCGATATTAGCTCAACTATTTGAACTTTTATAGATTATTTTACATGAGTGTTTGTTTATTAAGATGATTAAATGTTTCAACTTCAAATTTGATGATAAAAGTTTAAATTTTAAAAGATAAATTTATGATTATTTTGTAAAAAATAATAATCAAATTTTCACTCAAAAAATTACAATTGTATATTCATATTCAAACATAACTTCAAATTTCAAATATTTTTTTAACTTAGTTCCAAATACTGCTTTTTTCAGCTAATTCCTGTTCAAATAGGGATGACAAAAGGGATGGGGCAGCCGGTTGTGGTGCAGTTGTGGGGTGGTTATGGGTCAAACTTGTACGAAACCGCAAACACTTTTGTCCACCCCACCACTATCACGACCCAAAAATCGAGGTCATGATGGCACACATCCCAAATACCATCTTGATGTGTAAGCCAAAAAGTAAACCCTATGGGACTCCCAAAGGAAAGTCAGGCCACAAATAAATGCAAAATAAAGGACAATCACAGAAATACCCAAAATCTAGTGTAATAAGTTTTAAGAGCATCTAAATACATATCTGAATTTGAATACACAGTTTAAGTCTCTAAATAAAGAGAAAACTGTAAATGAAAAATGGACTAGCAGCGATCTAGATCCCAAGATCTTACTACTGATACGATGATGATGAGTCTGCGAGAATCAACTTTTGCGCTTGGTACCTTGACTAGTATCTGCATCAAAAAGGAATACAAAAGTAAGGGTAAGTACAATTCATATGTACTCAGTAGGTTTAACCGACTGAGTATAAGAAATTAATCAAAAACTATGAAATAAACTAAGAAACGCTTCCACTTGTACGCAGAAAAGTCCCACTCTGGCTAAGCTGCTGCCAATTTCTATAGAACGACGTGATTAAAGAAAACACATAAATACAGTTCAGTATCACAACTAAATAGATAGGTCAAGTATCAATGCAATGCAATGCAATATGATGAATGCAATGATATAATGATACGGTAGGATCAAGGCTGTCGCACAACCTGTCATATGTACTTGTTGAGCTGGCTACAAAGCAGGGCCCATAGGGGTCTCGCAAACCATATATCTCATCACGGTCTTAAGGTATCAACTTCCTCGCTACCCAACTCGTGGTCAAGGACTCATGATGCTAATGTCTCATTCTCTTTCCACCTATCTCGTGGTTAATGATACAAAATATGTCACATTTTCTTTCTCAAAAAGGGTTTTCACAGTTCTCAACTTCCCAATGATCGATAATAGTATGAATGAGGATGAATGCAATCACAATGTATATGGCATGGAGGTAATATTCAACTCAACATGTAATACAAGGTGCAAAGTTCTCAAAACTTGACCTAAGCATGATATTCACCCTCAATAGACAGTAATGGGAAGGAAAATGCATAAATTAAGTGGTCACCCCTTTCTCAACAATATTCCAATACTCAGGCATGCTCAAAACCCTCAACTCAACCCCTTAGACGGGCATAACCAGTCAAATAACCTCTTCACATCTCTACTAAGTCAAGTCATAGATTACAGTCTCAATCACAAATAAAATATCACATAAGGCCCCCACACGGGCTACACAACACATATAAGCCCCCACACGGGCATCATAGTATATATTCTCATCCTGAGTCTACAATATAGAGTTTGATTAATCACCCCAACTCAGCCCCAAGAAGGATAGCCAAACCTACCTCGATAGCCGAAACCACACTCGAACACCTCCACCGGATGATCAACTCTCGAATTCAATACCCGGAATGACAACCCACTATCAAGAATGAAACATATGCATCATAAGCAGTCTAATGACACCAATATTGATAGGTTTCGAAATCACGGGTAAACCAGTCCACAAATTAATTACTTTTGAAAAGGGTCAAATTTGGAATTTTATTGAAGACTCACATTCTTCGCATAATAAGGAACTCATGGTTGAAAAATCCATAAAAATAGAGTACCAAACGAGTTAGAAATCACCATTTTCTTAAATTCAGACTAGGGAAGAAAATAAGAAATTTAGGATTTAAAACTAAAGATTTAGGAGTTGAAATCATATTATAATTGATGAAACATGAAAGATTTTAGTGAAATATCACTTACCCCATGAAATTACTCGAAACATCCTCTCCAAAATCGCCCTAACAAGCTCAAGAAACTCAAAAATGGTGGAAATGGGGGGTTTTCCCGATAAAACACTGTTCAGGTCAAAAATGACATACGCGATCGCGATTCATTAACTCTCGCGAAAGGTACAGAAAGAATTAACCCATCGCGATCGCGAACCAACCTTTGTGATTGCGAAGACCATTTCCCTGACTCATCGCGATTGCGATGAACAAAGATACCTGCACTAGAAACCAGATCACAACTGAAATGCCAAATCCAAAATGCTCTCAGTTCGACCCTCGAAAATCATTCAGAATCCCATACTCACAAACCTTATATGCGCTCCTACTAAATTCGATATTTCGGACTTAATGGAACCATTGGATTTTGAATCAACTCCCGAAACCATCTGGAATCATCAAAAATCCAATTTGAATCTCCAAACTCAATTTGTTGACCAAAGTCAAACTAACTAATTTAAAATTCATTTTTCAACTCAAGACCTCAAATTCACATATCAACCCTAAATCTGTTTCTGATGACTCTCCTAAACCAATTTTCACGTTTCGGAGCTTATGGAACTGACAGAATTCCTTTCCGAGACCCATAGCTCCATTTGGTCCCAAAAATCACTTCTTCACAACTTAATTCTATAGAACTCAAAAATTTGCCCATTTCACTATCTATCAAGGCTTTAACACATTCAATCACACAAACTGAACAAATAATATTCGGGGGCACTAATGATAATGGTAAAATGATAATTTCACATCAATTTTCTGAAAATGACCCTCAAGGACATTACAACCGTGCCCCACATAGCAAAAAATTCAAATATTAACCCTCCCGTCACACAGAGATCCGCCCGGCATCAATTTTCCCTGCATAATTTTTATCTTTATTTTTTGGATTGAATTTAATATTGAAAATTGAAATTCATAAAAAAATATTTATTTCCCGCTAACACATGAAATGACTCTTTAAAATTGAAACAACCAATAAATTTTCAAAGGATGCCGCTAACGCATAAAAAAGGCTCTTTAAAATATATGTTATAGTTTCTTAATTTGTAGAATGTTTTAGATTTATTTTTCTTTCATTTTTTGTGTAAATGATATATTTTAAATTGATTTTAAAAAATCATTAGAATATAATGATTTATGAATTGATGAATTGTTAAATAAAAAATTTCAAATCATGTTAAATCATAAATCGCATCCACTTCCGCAATGTACCCGCACATAATTCAAATTATTTAAATTTCAACCACCCTACTCCGCCCCACACATGTATATGTATTGCATGCGACATGAAATCATGATTTTAAATTTCAAATTCTCCAAAAAAAAAAAGATTTGGACTTTCCAATTATAACTTTTTCTTTAAAATATAAAACTTGACTCATAAGTTTATATTTTTTATAAAAAAGATTCATCATTTAAAATTTTACAAAAAAAAACACTTATGGTCGATGTGAATAGATTGTTCTTACCATGTGAAAAATGATATATTAAAGAATAAATAGTTATTATAATTAGTGACTTGTGAATATTTATAAAATTAAATGTATTTAAAAATTTATAATCGCAAATATTTATTTATAAAAATAATATGTTTATTATTGTTGACTTATGCAATAATTTGTTGATAATATTCTGGATTAAGTAGTTATGTCTTCAATTAACTAATTTGTCAAGAAGAAACAATTCTCCTTTTTGTACATTTTTACCTAATATTAGACGAAATCAAAATACACTGTTCAAAATTAAATTATTTTCTTTAAATATTAGAACAAATAATTAAGTCTTGAATTAACTAATTAGTTAAAAAAATCAATTCTATTGTTTTTTTCAAAAAAGAAAAATTATTAGTTAAGTTGATAGAACCCTTTTAAAGCCATAAATTTAATTTTATAAAAACAATATTGGCGGTAAAATAGATTCAAAATTAGATCACTATTTAGAGTATCAATTGATTAAAAACACAATAGTTAAAGTAGCATCGACAATGGAGGGTAATCTCTCACTATATCATGCTCCGAGAGGGTATTCTAGGCCTGACCGACACTCGAAGACCATTGTTGGTCCCCAAGCGAACCACTTGATTTGATGACACATTCAATCACTCAGCGGAAGACTCAAAAAGAATTTAAAAGACATTCAAGTGGGCTAACGAAACAACATTTCGATAAGAATAATGTATTCAAAACAAATCTCAAATCAACTCAATATCATAAGGATAGTTTTGAAAACCAAAACATCTACGAGACACAATCATCTATCTTTCTATGAAGCCTCTATCACTATTAAGAATGTGTCAATGACAAGCTCATGGATACCCAAAGAAAATACTCAAAAAAAGAGATACTAACTCAAGAATGCCTCCGGATGCAAGAAAGACCACCAAAAGCTGAGAGTAGAAATGATTTTCAACGATGCGCCTGTTGAGGATTTTTAATACATGTATCTGCATCATGAAATGATGTAGGACAAATGACGTCAGTATATGGAATGTACGAGTATGTAATATAGCTTAAAGAAAACTTGCACAAAGATATTCAACTCAACTCTGAAAATAACTCAACTCAATAAAGATGTAAGTTAAAAAATATGCAATGTCTTTCAATCGACTCAATCATAATTTTTCAAATTGACTCAATCCTAGATAATCTCAATCAAATAAAATCATTCATTTTGCATTATTATTAGGGAGTTTCTCTAACCGAAACCCATCATCATATGAGTGAGTGATGTATAACGAAGCAATGTAATTGCCACACTTGTCTAATACTTTGCCAGGGTAAGGGACAAATCACTATCATTGGATCCACAATCAATCAAAGTCCATTGTATTGAGACTTAAGAGGTTTAATCCTCCATCCTACGCTGGATACGTAGTTCATGGAATTTGAGTTGTAACTATACTCTTACCAAATTGGTTCTCAAGATTACTCCCAAAATATATGATGCTCATATCTATCAGGTAAAATATTCAAATCATCTCATCTGGTCTCATTGGACCCTTTTTAAAACTCAGTCTCATCTCAAATCATCATGATTTTTTATTTTAAAATAAAAAAACATGCTATCAAGCTTAATCAAATCTCCTCAAAACTCTATCTCAAACAATCATTTATACTTAAAATACTTAGATTTAAATAATAATACTTTTAAAAACTTCTCAGACTCAATCCGTTCTCATTCAAGACATTCATAAATCATGCTCTAAGAATCAATCAATGCATATTGTATTTAAATATCAAAACTCAATTCATATGAAAACTCAAACTCATTTAAAATTAATGTTTATGCTCAAATCATCAAGTTCTTTCAGTAAAATTTGTTTTCAATATCATTCACATCCCGTCAAAATTCTTTTTCAATTTCAATCAATCATGTTCGACCTTCATACTTATTTAGACTCTATTATATATATATATATATATATATATATATATATATATATATATATATATATATATATATATATAAGCCACTATCTTTACTAAAAAAATATGTATGTAAAAGTCATAATTATCAAATCAATTAGGGTTCACAAAAAAGTAACCATGAACAACATTTTCAATCAATTGAGAGATAGAAAACAACAATAAACTCAATACATAATTATACGGAACTCAATAGGAGAATAATTAACTTATTCGAAATTTAAGAAACTGGGTTAGACTTAACTCATTCTCAATAATCGATAGAATTAGATGTAGGGTGTGTGGATGAACTCAATCCAACGCTATGATTAGGCTTGCATACCTGGAAGATTGATATTACAATCAAAACTTGAAAAACAATAGCTTTCTTGGAGGAAACCTTTGATCTTGGAACTTCAATGCTTGATCTCGAGAAAAAAGACTTTTTTATGAAGTTTTTAGAGTGGAAGAACTTGGGAAAATCTTGGGTGAAGGGCTTTTCTTTGATTCTTGAATTTTTTGACTTGAAATCCTTAGGGTTCTTGATGAATAAGAGGAACCCTAAGTTAGTTTTGAGAGAGTTTCTTGAGACTAGATTGTTTGGATTGATGATTATGAGAGAAAAACAAGTTAGTTGGATGATTTACTCAGTTAAAACACTAAAAAAAATAATTTAGAATAGGGATAAAAAGCTTGGAAAAGGACCAAAATAGACCTTGAAGACGTGCAAGATTTTTCTGAGAATTTGACTTCTACGACTCGTAGAAAACTCTACTGGTAATAGATTGAGTCGTAACTTATTATGTTTTGACAGCCTCTTAGTAAAATGGTCAGAAATTTTTACTCTGAACTCGGAATGAGTCAAACATGCTGGTGTTGGAAAGAGGAATCAAAGACCTTTAATTTGATAAGTCGTGGGCAACCTAATTCCATATATTCTAGAAGATATGATCGTTTGAAGTTGATCCAAGTAAAATCTTTTACCGGAACTCAATCGGTAAGGAAGCTTTCAACTCGACTTTGTGCTAGAGGATCTTTATAACCTTAATTCACCCTCCAAATCTATTCTCACACTAAAGAGTTAACCTCCACACATGCACAAAATTATGAATCATCCAGTACAACCTCATACACATATGAAGAATGGTTTGGTCTTAGCTTAAAAAAATTCAGGGTTTTACACACTGGTATCTACTAGCATTTTTTTTGAATTTTGAAAAATGAAGGCAACTAAAAAACCTTTTAACTCCTTAATCTCTCATTGGCCTTCATTTCAGGTTCTGATTTGAAGAAAGGAAAAATTAAGAAAGGAAAGTCATGACATCAGGTAACTAATTCTGCTTGTGCTTTCGTATACACTTTTCGTATACACATGCATTAGATCACTAATATGAGCCGTCTCCTGCATCACTTGTTCTCTGTTACTTGTTGTATAACATTCACCTTTTGTTCTTTTAGCATCTATTGTACTAACTTCTACTGAACTTCATGCAGTGCCATCAAAATACTAAGGACTTTGTGGTTGGGTGTAAAAAAATGCAACAGAATAAACTTTGTTCAATTAATATATGTGATAAATGTCTATCAAGCAGGTTAGCAACTTTCCATCTTCATTCTTCTTATCTTAATTATTTACTTATGTTTTATGAGCTTCTAAATGAGGTATGGTGAGAAGGCAGAGGAAGTATCACTTTTGGAGGATTAGAAATGTCCAAAATACAGAGGCATTTGTAACTGCAGTGTTTGCATGTGCGTTGCCTTCTTTAGTTTGTATTTTTAAACAAGAATTGGAAATGGTATTTGACACTTAATCTTGATTATTTACTGACTCAATTCTCAGGACAAAACGGGGTTGCCAACCCACTGGTCATCTTCTGCACACAGCAAAAGAAACTATCTATTTCAGATATGCTACAGTTTACTGGGATTAACAATATTGATCAAACCAAAGCTCTGAAAGACAGGAGTGGCTCATGGAAAAAGATCAATATTTCAAACAATGTAGTGTTGCTTTTATATAATTATGGCACTGGTAACAAGAAGTATTTTTCTGTTTATTAGCTCTGATACTGTTAGACCCCCAAGTTCGTACTTAGACGTATGGTGGGCGAGAGAAGTTTCAAGGCCTTGTACATTGCCCCTTGACACGGGCCTATGCGGCTGTGGCAAGCAAAATGCGGAGTTGTATGCCGATGGCATGGTGTGCAACTAAGTCAAGGTGCTTGAGTGTTGGCAAAGTAGCTTGACGAATATCATGTGTAAGACAGGCGCATGGAATCACGCGGGCATGCGCGAGATAGGCGCATGGCACCAGGTGGGCATGCGCGAGACAGGCGCATGACATTTAGGAGGGCATGCACGAGATAGGCGCATGGCACCAGGCGGGCATGCAAGAGAATGACGCATGGCACCAGGTGGACATGCACGCGATAGGCGCATAGAACCAGGCGGGCATGCATGCAGGAAAAGGGTTGGCACAGGCAGATATGGAGACCGACATGGGTTGGCTGGGGCTAAGGTGGATGGACATGGCAAGACGTTGGCATGATATTGGCATGGTGTTGGCATGTCGATGGCATGGAATTGGCACATAGCTGGGAGGTGAGGATCAGTCTAAGGCATGCGCGAGGCATGTGAGCGAGGCATGCGCACGACACATGTAGAGAAGTCACGCGCAAGGCACATGCGGCAGTTATGCCCGATTCTCTAAAGGGTTTGCAGATGTGAGCGAAGTGTTAGGGCTTATATGTAGGCCATGATTCCCCATGATCCCCATGTAAATTCTGGCACATGTCATGCACGTCCCTCCCTCTGTAGTTGCTTGTAACTGTCCTTGGCAGGCTGTATATATGTAGGCAGAATTTGGCTAAGGCAAGTAGCAAGGGTTTTGTAGGCCTTCCAAATTCGTGAGTTCTTTTTTGTATATCTGAGTGAGAGATACTAATAAAAAGGTTGGGCATTGCCTGTAACACTGCGTGTCATTTGTTTATATTGAGTTTGATACAAAATTAAACTAAGTGTCAAACGCATGTGTGTGTTGGTAGGCTGAAGTTGGCTGCGATGCTGACTATCGGACGGTGGTGACTTTGAGGAGAAAAAAAATCACCCTTATTATAACTTGTATCAGAGCGTCACGATTACGCTTTGTAGCACGATGGCTGGTGGAGGTAACACGAAAGACAGAGTGGCTTCCCTGGAAAAACTTGAGGGAATGACTGAAAACGATAATGATGTGATATCTATTGTGAGTCGCATTCATAGTTTGGACACAGAACTTGCTCGGTTTCATGAAATTATGTCCATAAAATCAAAGAAATATGATGAGTTCCGTAATGGATCTTTGGTTCAGATCGAGGATCTGAAGAAGGCTAACGAAACCTTAAACTTGAAAGTGATGGTTTTGAGGAGAGCGATGGCTGCTAGTCCCAACGCAGGCCATGAAATAGAACGTTCCAAGGTAAAAATTACTAAACCTAAGTCCTTTACTGGTTCAAGATCTGCGAAGAAATTGGAGAATTATTTTTGGGATATGGAACATTACTTCACTACTGCCTGTATTGCTGAAAATGACAAGTTGAGGATCACCACTATGTACTTGACTAGTGATGCTAAACTTTGGTGGAGGACCAGGTATGCAGACGACGTGAGTGTTGGATGGCCAAGGGTTGATTCTTGGGCCAAATTGAAGAATGAAATGCATGACATTTCCTTCCTAGCAATGCGTCTTGGATTGCTAGAGATCGGTTGAAGAGATTAAGGCAAACAGGATCTATTCGGGATTATATCGAAGAATTCACTTCTTTGATGTTAGATATTCAGATTATGTCTGATGAAGACAAGTTATACAACTTTATTTCGGGGAAGCAAGAATGGGACCAAAATGAACTTAGGAGATAAAACGTGAAGGATCTCCCAAGTGCAATTACAGCGGCTGATTCGTTGGTGGATTTTTTCTCAATTCGAGTTCCTTCTGAAAATCCTACTTCTTCTAAGTCAAAGAAGAAGACTGAAAAGAAGGGGAATTGGAAGAAGGAAGGGCAGAAAGAGAGTGCTGACAAAGGGAAGACTATTGTAGAAGCTGGTAGTTCGAGGAACAAAAATTCAGCAAGCGATAAGGGTTGCTGGACGTGTGGAGGAGCGCACTTGGCCAGAAACTGCCCAAATCGTAAATGGGTGAATGTTATGCTTGCAGGAGGTGTGAATACAAATGAGGAAGGTGGAGTAGTTGCTGCCTAAGCAAACTCTCTTGGTTTACTTTTGAATAATCATATTTCATTAGTAAACGCAGTGGGGGAGTCATCCATAAACCCTCATTCTTTGTTATTGCACATAGAAATGAAGGTTGATGATAAAGTGTTAGTGGCAATAGTGGATACTAGAGCTACTCACATTTTTATTGATGTGAAATTTGCTTTTAAGTTTGGACTAAGATTGACGAAGAGTCTGAATTACATGAAGACTGTGAATCAAGTGGCCCAATTGATAGAAGGGATGACATATGATGTAAAGATCAGTCCTGGACCTTGGGCGGGGAAACACAGTTTGATGGTGATTCCACTTGGGGATTTCGATATGATCCTCGAAATTGATTTCTTGCGGAGGAACTTCTTTGTTCTATGCCTTACCTGGATAGAGTGATGGTTATTCAAGAGAAAATGGTTGGCTTAATTAAGGTTTCTCATCTATACGGCGAGGCAGGAAGTATGACTGCTCGTAAAAAGAACACATCGGCCATTTGCGAAAGGTATTGTCTCGATTGTGGGAGTACCAACTCTATGTAAAAATAGAGAAGTGCGAGTTTGCGCTATAAGATATTAGGTTTCTTGGAAACTTAGTGAGTCAGAACTAAGTGAGGATAGACCCAAAGAAGGTGCAGGCTACTGTTGATTGGCAAGCACCGAAGAGTGTGAAGGACTTGAGGTCTTTCCTTGGGTTAGCAAACTACTATCGCAAATTCATTGCTGGATATTCAAAAAAGGATGCTGCTTTGATGGATTTGTTGAAGAAGAATGTAGTGTGGGCGCGGTCTGAAAAATATGATCGTGCGTTCAAAGTTTGAAGGAGGCCATTGCTTCAGAACCCATACTAAGATTGCCTGATTTTGAATTACCACTCGAAGTGCACACTGATGCTTCGGATAAGGCTGTGGGAGGTGAGTTGGGCAAGAAGGGCACCCCATGGCCTTTGAAAGAAGAAAGTTGAATGAAGAAGAACAATAATAATCTACTCATGAGAAGAAGATGGTTGATGTGGTGCATTGGCTGCAGACGTGGCATATGTATTTGCTAGGAACAAAGTTCGTGGTGAGGACGGACAACATTGCTAATATATACTTTAAAACGCAATGTAAATTGAGTCCTAAGTAAGCCTGTTGGCAAGAATTCTTGGCAGAGTATGACTTCATGTAGGAGCATAAGCCGGGAAGACACAACCAGGTTGCCGATGCCTTGAGTAGAAAAGAGGTATTCGCTGCTTTGCATTCAATTTCTCGATTGGAGTCTGATTTTGTTGATAAAATTAGACTGGGTGCTATAAATGATTTATTATATGTTAAGTTAATGAGTCAAGTCAAAGAAGGTACAGTGCGGAGGCACTGGATTGAGGACGATCTACTCCATTTCAAGAGGGAGAATCACCGTACCTCAAGGTGGTGGTCTGCGTAAAGCACTAATGAAAGAGGCGCATGACACTATATGGGCGGGGCATTTGGGTATGGAATGGATGTTGGCACTACTATCTCGGGTATATTTTTGGTCAAAGATGAAAGATGATGTAGAAGCATTTGTGAAAACTTGTCTAGTTTGTCAGCTAGATAAGACGGAATGCAAGAAGGAAGCGGGGTTGCTGCAACCTCTTCCTATTTCTGAAAGGTTGTGGATGTCTGTTATGATAGACTTTATTGGTGGGTTTCCGAAGGTAAATAGGATGGCATCAGTCATGGTTGTGGTGGACAGGTTCTCAAAATATGTTATCTTTATTGTTGTTCTGGTAGTGTGTTCATCGAATGTTACAGCAGATTTGTTCTATAAAAATTTGTTAAGTTCTTTGGTATACCAACTGATATCATCAGTGATAAGGATACTCAGTTCATGGGTCGGTTCTGGACTACTTTGTTCAATATGATGGGCACCGATTTGAAATTCTTTACGGTGAACCACCTTCAAACTAATGGGCAAACGAAAATAATTAACCATCTGCTGGAGGAATATCTGAGATACTTTGTGACGGTAACTCAGCAGAACTGGGTGGAGCTATTGGATAGTGCACAATTTTGCTATAATTTTCACAAGTCATCGGCAATGGAGATGAGCCCATTTGAGTTGGTCCTAGGCAGACAACCTATGACTCTACTTGATGTTGCCAAGCAGAAGACTCAAGGGAAGTGTCCTGCTTCTTACCGTTATGCTAGGGACAAGCAAGAGGTGTTTGCTGAGGCACAAAACAGTTTGTGCAAGGCCCAGAAATGTATGAAAATGTATATAGACCATCGGAGGAGGTCGATGGACTTCAATGTTGGTGACAATGTGCTGCTCAAACTTACTCCCTAAATCTAGAAGCAAATCACAAGTAAGTTTAGGCACCGTGGTTTAATCCCAAATTAAGATGGACCGTTTGAAGTGGTTCAGAAAGTTGGCGAAGTCGCTTATAGGTTGAGACTACCTAAGAGGTTAAATTTGCACCCAACCTTCCATGTAAGTTTTCTATAACCTTATTATGAGGATGTTGATGATCCGGATAGGAACTAGTCGAAGAGAGCACCGGCTGTGGTGCACACACAGTTTGATGCTGAGATTGAGAAGCTATTGGATCACCGGGTACTTGGTGTCAGGAAGAATAGGCAGACATAATTCTTGATTCAGTGGAAAGGTAAGTAAGAGGCTGACGCTACTTGGGAAAAGACAAAGTCACTTTGGCAGTTCGACAAGCAATTGGAGGACTACCTGAAAATAGCCTCGACGAGGACGTCGAGTTCAACTGGTGGGGGTGGTTTGTTAGACCCCCAAGTTCAGACTTAGACGTATGGGCGAGGGCAAAATCAAGGTCTTGTACATTGCCCCTTGACACGGGCCTATGCGACTGTTGAAAGAAATGTACGGAGTTGCATGCCAATGGCATGGTGTGCAGCTAAGTTAAGGTGCTTGGGTGTTGGAAAAGCAGCTTGACAAATATCATGCGCGAGACCGGCGCATGGCATCAGGTGGGCATGCGCGAGACAGGCGCATGGCATCAAGTGGGCATGCGCGAGTTAGGCGCATGGCACCAGGCGGGCATCCGTGCAGGCAAAGGGTTGGCACCGGCAGACATAGAGACTGACATGGGCTGGCTAGGGCCAAGGCGGATGGACATGACAAGACGTTGGCATGATGATGGCATGGTATTGGCATGGCATTGGCGCAGAGATGGGAGGTTAGGATCAGGCTAAGGCACGCACGAGGCACGTGAGCGAGGCATGTATGCGGCACATGCAGAGAAGTCACGTGCAAAGAACATGTGGCAGTTATGCTCGATTCTCTGATAGTTTTGCAGACGTGGGCGAAATGTTAGGGCCTGTATGTAGGCCATGATTCCCCATGATCTCCATGTAAATTCTGGCACATTCCATGCACGTCCCTCCCCCTGTAGTTGCTTGTAACTGCCCTTGGCAGGCTATATATATGTAGGCAGAATTTGGCTAAAGCAAGTAGCAAGAGTTTTGTAGGCCTTCCAAATTTGTGAGTTTCATTTTGTATATCTGAGTGAGAGCTAATAATAAAAACGTTGGGCATTGCATGTAATGTTGCGTGTCATTTGTTTATATTGAGTTTGATACAAAATTAAATTAAGTGTCAAACGTATGTGTTGGTAGGCCGAAATTGGCTGATACGCTGATTGCCGGACGGTGGTGACTTTGAGGAGAAAAAAAATCACCCTTATTTTAGATACCTTGTTACTGAATATTGATAAGAGGAGAACATAGTTTCTTTACAAAATAGTTCTGCCTTTTCTAAATTTCCCAATGATAAGCAATCTGCGGGATGTAAAAGGAAAAAGGTTAATGAAAAGCCTGATGGCACATTGTCAAAAGATAATATAGTGAATGACCTTGATGGCCCATATAATGGTACAAAGAAACCAAAAAATTTGATGCAAGGACAGCCAGAATCAGTATTTGATAGCAAGAGAGGCGATGTTGCATCAGTGAAAGAAACTCTATCAGAAGAGTCTTAAGATTTCAGAAAGAACAAAAAGGAAAGATCTCTCAGAGAAGGTTCTGTGAAAGATAACAGTACTATTAAAACTAATTATCCAATTGCCTTGACTCCATTGCCCCACGGAACTGCTTTGCCAGTTGTGTGGTTTTCGAAAAGGCAAGCAACTTAATACCCATAAAATTCTATTATGGCATCTTGTTAAAAATATTTTACATGCATTGATGTTGTCATGTGGACGAACACTAGTTGTAGAATCATTACTGATTTTCATGCTTTCTTACACATAGGTGACTTTTTTTTCCATAGTTCATTATTTTATTTATGCCTGAGCTGCTAAGCTGAAAATTAGTTTTTTCTCGTATTTGTTTTTGAAAATTTGTTTTTTAGGTATTCAATTCTTTCTTATCAAGTGTTACTGCCTTGATTTGTATCCTAGGGCTCTTTTGTGTTGGGACTATATTTACTTGTTTTAGGGAAGAAATCATTTCAAATACTAAGTTATTTGATCTGGACGATTTTACTAGGGAGTAGGGACAAAAGCTTTCAATAGTTTATATCAAAAGTCATGAAGTTTGAACTTTACAGTTGTTCCTTATATATTGCCATTTACTAAATTGGTATCCAATGCTCTCCTTCGTGATGTTTAGCATTATTGTTTGTTTTCCTCTATTTGCTAAGCGATATTGGGGGAGAGTTAAGTCATGTCTTCAATTCGTTGGACTTAAAATCAATCCTCAATTTTACAACATCTGCCAAGGTTCCAGGTCGAGAATCTTGAGCATAACAAAAAGTTACATGAGAGGATTTTTCATATGGAAGCTAAGATAGTATGCACCCCCTCTCAACTAGCATTGGCCTGGGTACATCACCAAGGAAATGACGTGTGTCCTATCCCAGGCACCACTAAGATTGAAAACTTCAACCAGAAAATTGGAGCTCTGTCCCTAAAGTTAACATCAGAAGACATGTCAAAACTTGAATCCATTGCCTCAGCTAATGTAGTCTAGGGTGATCGGTATATTTTCGGTATGAGTACTTTCAAAAATTCAGAAATGCCGCAAGGCTACATGATGTTGCAATTGCCTGAGTTGTTCTTGTGTGCACTGAGAAAGTATATTTCTCAGTTTCAAACTATTGTGCCATTTGTTGAAGGTTGGAATAATAGAATTCATTTTTTTTATTTGTAGACTTTTACCTATGGGGTAAAATACTGATAATTACTCCTCTATGGCCTTACCAAATATGTATGATTCAGTCTTTTTCTTTAATTGGACATGACCCAAGAAGTATTTTTCGAATGATGGTAGTGTCTGGAAAAACTTATGCATCCTTCGATTAATTCACCGGTTATTGTTACCTTATGCCAGTACAAGTATCGAGTCACTTCATCTCTTTGGTTGTACAAGTATCTTATGGCTCTTTTCTGTTTGTACACACAAGTAATCCCCCAGTGTTTTAAGAACCATGAGATTAGATTCTTTTGGTAATGATGTTGAAGAATTTGACAACTTGAATCCTCAAGAAAAGCTGAAGTTATTAAATTTATCTGCGATACAGTTCTTGAAACTGTGTAAGAATTTTCCTAGATTTTCCCCTTTCCTCATTATATTTTCTTCTTTTTCTTTGTCTTTTTATCAAAGTGAATTTATATATTTTTCTTTTTCAGAAAGTTAAGGGACTGGATTGATGATCAAAACTCAAACTTTGCTGTAAAGGAAAAGGAAGCAAAAGAAAAAGTTGTTGCTGCAAAAGCTGAGGTGTGGAAGATAATAAAAATAAAAATAAACTCAAACCTCATTGTGCTTCAAGTTAGGAAAGCTAATATATGAAATGTTATTACTTGTACAGGAGAAGCGCCTGAAGAAGAAAATGCCGAATGAGATAGCTCAATCCATTATTGCAAAGAATGGTGCTCCACTCTCAATATCAAAATATGAAGCAACTATTTCTCAGATTAAACGTGAAGTAGCAGAAGCTCATGCTTCTTGGTGGAATCAAAAAACACTTACTCCAAGTGTAAGTGCTTAGTTCTACATGCAGGTTTTAAGTTAATTTATTTTTCCATATGGCTCATATAAATGTGCATATCTAATCAGTCATGCTAAAGTAAGCCCAACATAGAATGAGATATTGCTAGATTTTTAGTTGTTCATGTTGGTGTTGTGCGATTACCTTGATGATACAGTGAGTAGGTTCTGTAATATAATGAGATATTTCTGTAGATTGTTATTTCCCCACCCTGCCTTTCACATCATTCTTAAATAAGATTTCTGTGTGAGATATATTTAGGTTCTGACTATGTTTTTGTCTATAGATAATCAAAGATCTGAAGTTGTTAGGACGGAGCCATTCTTTTCAGGCCCTGATGGTAAAGTGTATTGGACACTAAAATGCTATGGTGACAAATCCATTATTTTATGTCAAGGTTGGTTCAAGCATATGACAGTTTGTTCTGTTTTTGGTTATTGGCATTTCAAATGACCTTTATACCTATTCCATATGCAGATGTAGGAACTGGTGCATCAGATGAAAAATGGTCTGCTTTTGACGCTGAAGAGAAAGAAATCATTTAGAAGCACATTAATTCTTTAAGGTTGGTAATGTAAATACTATGCTTCATTAAAGTGATAGAGATTTCCAAGACTGAGTTCCCACATGGAATTAGCATAAGTAGGATGTGGACCTAGTTATAAACTGAGGTTTTACTAATCATCACAATTGTTCATTTGCAGGGCAAGAGGAAGGTTAGAACTCCCAAGGTGCAGCAGAAACTTCCATCTCAGGAGAATGAAGCTACACCTCAAGATCTTACTGATTTTACCTTGGATGAATGTAATAGATAGCAGCTTGTCTAATGAATCATCTTTTTACTAATCTTGCAAATCCACAATACCAAACAAAGAAGATGTTGGGGGAGAAAGCACCATAACTAAAGTTTGATATGATAATAAATAATGAAGATAAATTGAATAAGAGAATTTTACGTGAAAACCCCTTAAACAGATAGAGAAAAAAAAACCACGGGGTAGAAGGATCTTACTATTATAATATAGAATACACTACTCTCAAATACAAGAAGAAAACAACAATTAACACTTCTCTCTTGTAAAAGGAACAACTTACTAAAGAGGACACTCAAGACTATAATATTTATCTTGGTGTATAACTCTCTTTTTGTTCTTACTCTCTCTGATTATAGTTTTGTGGGATGATTCAAATAAGGGAAGAAAGGCTCTATTTATAAGAAATTAAAACGCGTTAAAGGAACAAAAAACACGTTTTGTTTCTATTATCTTTTCTTCTGAAAACAAAAGGATGGTGCATGCAGCATCTTCTTTTTGACTTGGCCATTTTTCTGAAAACAAAAGGACAGTGCATGCAACACCTCCTTTTTCACTTTCTTTTATTCTCCCACTTGAAGATTTAATTGAGAATCAATTAAGTCTTCACACCATCTTTTCTATCCAATTACTGCAATATTACATTTCTGCTAGGCTAATAAAAGATCGACACCATATGAACTTGCTACTATTGATCGGCTTTGTAAACATATCTGCTAGATTGTCATTAGTGTGAATTTTTTGAATATCCACACTATTTTCTTCCACCTTGTCACAAGCAAAGTGATACTGAACTGATATGTGTTTTGTCCTTGAATGAAATGTTGTATTTTTGCAAGATGCAAAGCGATCTGACTGTCACAAAATAGAGCAAACTTGTCTTGTTTGTGCCCGAGCTCCTCCAGTAACATCTGCATCCATATTTCCTCTTTGCTAGCTTGTGTAGCTGTTATATATTCTTCTTCCGTCGTAGATGTAGCCACGATAGATTGCAGTTTTGAAACCCAGCTTATAGCTCCTCCAGCAAGAGTAAACACATAACCTGTGGTGGACTTTCTTTTATCAAGATCACCTGCATAATCTGAATCAACATAACCTTTAAAAGTAAAATCTGATCCTTTATAACACATTGCAACATCTGAGGTACCCTTGATATATCTCAGGATCCTCTTAACAGTATTTCAATGCTCTCTACCAGGATTATCGATGTATCGACTAACCACTCCAACTACTTGTACAATGTCAGGTCTTGTACATACCATGACGAACATTAAAATTTCCACTACTGATGCATACGGTACTTGAGACATATCTATCCTCTTTGCTTCATTGCTAGGACTCATTCTTGAGGATAACTTGAAATTAATAGAAAGTGGTGTAGAAATTGACTTACAGTCTTGCATCTTTAAGCGTCTCAAGATTTTCTTCAAGTAGTTCTTTTGAGAAAGACAAATCTTCCTATTATTTCTGTCTCGGTGAATTTGCATCCCTAGAATCTTATTTACTGGTCCCAAGTCCTTCATTTCAAACTCTCTAGCCAACTGCGCCTTTAAATTTGTGAGACAATCTTTGTTGGGGTCGGCTACCATTATGTCATCAACATACAATAGCAAAATAACAAAATTTTCACCACCAAATCTCTTGTAATAAACAAAGGATCTGAACTATGTCTGTTGTATCCAAGGCCTATAATGAAGGAATCAAATCTTTTATACCAATACCTCGGCGCCTGTTTGAGACCGTATAAAGATTTTTTCAACCTGCAAACCAAGTTCTCTTTTCCTTGTTCTTCAAAACCTTCTGGTTGGAGCATGTAAATTTCTTCTTCAAGTTCTCCATGAAGAAATGCAATTTTGACATCTAACTACTCCAAGTACAAGTCGAATGTAGCACACATCGCCAGAACCACTCGAATTGTTGTGAGTCGAACCACTGGAGAAAATATCTCATTAAAGTCTATACCTTCTTTCTGAGAGAATCCTTTCACCACCAATCTTGCACTATACTTCTCTCCTTGATCATTACTATTGCGTTTGATCTTGTAGACCCATTTATTTCCAATGGCCTTCTTTCCTTGTGGTAATTGAACAAGATTCCATATTTTATTTTTATGAAGAGCTTCAATTTCTTCTTGCATTGATGTTATCCACAGAGATGATTCTTGGCCTTTCATAACCTCATGAAAAGTTGAAGGCTTTCCATCTTCTGTTAATAGACAGTATGCAACATTGCTCTCTATAGAATAATTTGAGTGCCAAGATGATTCTCTTCTCTCCCTAGTTGACCATCGAACTTGTGGAGTTTCGATCTCAGCTTGCTCTTGTTCTTCGTGCTCTGGTGCTGCTTCAGAAGAAACTGGAACTTCTTTTATTTCTTCAACTTCAACTGTAGTAGTCTCTGATTTTTCTTTTAAGTGTTACCTTCTTTTGCTTGTATCTTGTTTTCAACAAATACAACATCCCTGCTGATTACCACCTTGCAGACAGTGGGATCCCACAAGTGATACCCCTTGACTCCATTAGCATATCATAAGAAACTGCATTCCCTGGATTTTAGATCCAACTTTGATTTTTCTTGGGTGTTGTACATAACATAAATAGGACTTTCGAATATATGTAAGTGAGAATAATCAGCTGATTTTCCTATCCACATCTCTATTGGCATTTTCAGATCAATTGCGGTTGATGGTGATCGATTGATCACATAACATGCGATTTTGACTGTTTTTGCTTCAGTCTATTTTGCTTACTGGTAACACAATGCTCACAAAAGAGTAGTGAAATCTTTTTGAACCCTGAAAGAAGCTTTTGCTCAGTAAGAATCTTCAAACCTCATTCCGACATATGGCCAAGTTTATGATGCCATATCATCGTTGATTCTTCAAATGAACTTGCTGAAGCGATTGATGTTTCTCCTTCTTGGTGTGTTTCACATTTAAGTACATATAGATTTGCAGCAAGTTTTTCTGCTTTCATCACTACAAGCGCTCCTTTGGATATTTTTGTGACTCCACCATGAGTCTTATATGAACATCCATTATCATCTAATTGTCTCAAAGACAATAGATTCTTTCTCAAGTCTTTTATATGTCGTACCTCCTGGATGGTGCGTATCGTGCCATCATACATCTTTATTTTGATGGACTCAATACCAATAACATCCAAAGCATGATCGTCTCCCATGAACACAGACCCTCCTAAGATAGGATTATATTGATGGAACCATTCTCTCCGGGAAGTCATATGTCATGTTGCTCCTGTGTCCATGATCCAAACATCAGTAAAACATTTTCTGCCTTCATTATTTGATATTGCTTCACTACATAAAATATCGCCATCATTCGAGGTACTTGCAACATTCCCTTAAGCATTTGATGACTCAGGGTGTTCACTCTTCTTCTTGAACCGACAATCTTTCTTGAAGTGCCCTTTCTTGCCACAGTTGTAACACTTGATATTCTTCTTACTTTTTGATTGAGATCTACCATGATTGTGACTCCCACTTGGTCCGCGTTATGTTAGTCTTCCTCTCACCATTATCAAAGCTTCATCTTGCTGTGAACTTGCTTGTCTGTCTTCCTTATTTTTGCGCCGATTTTCTTCTTCTAAGACGGCGGCTGTAATTTTATCGAAAACTAGACTGTTTGTATTTTTCGTTAGGTTGATGATGAGTTGATCATACGAGTCAGGCAGACTTTAAAGTAGAAGCTCCGCACGTTCAGTCCCCTCTATTTTGCAACCCATTGTTGTAAGTTACGAAAATAAAGTATTCAAAGTATTGATGTGTTCAGTAACCGACATGAAATCTGCCATTCGGAGAGTATACAATCTTCTTTTTAAGAAGATTTTATTATGCAAAAACTTGGCCTCATATAATCTCGTAAAAGTATCTCATATCTCCTCCATTTTTCAGCCACACTAAACAACACTTGATCAGCTAGTACTAGGTATAGATCAGCAACTGCGTTGCTGTCTAAGTCGTTCCACTTGCTGTCATCAGTAAAGTCTGTGGGTCTGCCTTCAATTTCAGCTAGGCAATTGTCCTTTCTCAATATCGCTCTCATTTTCATTTTTCACATTGATAAATTAGTCCCATTGAATTTCTCAATGTCAAACGTTGTTATACTCGACATTGTTATTTGCTTCACACCCTTCTAAATTATTTCTAAATATTTTTGCGAACAATCATGACAAACCGTACCGTCACCAAAATTTACTATTCATATAAATAATACTTTTCACCAAATTTTACTATTCATAAAAATTTACTATTCACAAATAGTACCTTCGCATAAAACAGACAAAATAACTGAGGGCTCTGATACCACTGTTGGGGGGAGTAAGCACCACAACTAAAGTTTGATATGATAATAAATAATGAAAATAAATTGGACACGAGAATTTTACGTGAAAACCCCTCAAATAGATAGAGGGGAAAAAATACGGGGTAGAAGGATCTTACTATTATAATATGGAGTACACTGCTCTCAAATACAAGAAGAAAACAACAATTAACACTACTCTCTTGTAAAAGGAACAACTCACTAAAGAGGACACTCAAGACTACAATATTTATTTTGGTGTATAACTCTCTTTGTGTTTTTACTCTCTCTGATTATAGTTTTGTGGGATGATTCAAATGAGGGTAGAAAGGCTCTTTATTTATAAGAAACAAAAACACATTAAAGGAACAAAAAAACGCATTTTGTTTCTATCATCTTTTCTTCTGAAAACAAAAGAAAGCACCTCCTTTTTGACTTTATCATTTTTCTGAAAACAAAAGAACGGTGCATGGAGCACTTCCTTTTTGACTTTCTTTCAGAAGAGTGTGGAGGATGGAAAGAAGATTACATTTACATTTCAATATGCTACCTTTTGGTTGAAACTTTCTAGAACATTGAACATTGAACTGCAGTTGTCTCTTAGCTTTGATATTCTTATTGAACTCCATTTAATAGTAGCATGATATTATTATAATGAACTTGTTACTACTGGATGTGCATTGAGTTAATCTAAAATGAGTCTATATCGAGTAAAAATTGAATGAACTGGAAAAAAAAAGAAATGATGGAGTTTCTAGCTCTGAAGGCCAACATAAATGGTTGCATTTGGCTATTTTATTAGCCACTTGGGTAAGTAGAAGCAGGGAAAGATTTTAGGTGTTTTTCGAATTTCAAATATAACTTTGAAATTATTTTTAAAATTTTCATGACCAAATAATAAATTAGAGTAATTTTCTTAAACTTATTCAACAAACCTTCGTTTTTATAGTTGTAGATGAAATAACTTTCTCGATCTCGCCATATATAATCAATATTTTATATATTTAATTACACGTTCTGCATAGTACCACGTGACAACAAAACCTACTATCAAATGAATGTTTAGTGTAATGAAAATGAAATAAAAATTGTTACTAGAGAATATATTCCGTATTATTGATTAAGAATGTATTATCCCTCATTTAATAGATGTTAAATTTGAGTAGTCTTATTTTCTATCATCATTTCAAAACAATCTTCATAATACAATTAAAACAAGTGATATAATGATAACGTTGTACAATAAAGTGAATATAAAATTGATCCAAAAGAAAATTAATTCGAATGCAATTACTTTAATAACTTTACAAAGCGCGGACAAATTTTCTAATTAAATAATATCAGCAAGTTAAATCAAGAAAATTATCTCTTAGCATTTTCAAAGAAATAAGAAAAAATAAAGTAATAATAATTGCTAATGATTTTGTAGAGGAGAAGAAGAATAAGAAAAATGGGTTTCATCTACGGATGAAGCAAAGTTGAAATTTACAGGGGAAGGTAATGGCTTAAAGCATGACCAGTGTGTAAGTGTCAAGAAATGGCACGCATGCTGCAAAGTATTTTCATTTGTTATCTTCTCCAAGTAACACTATTTATGGCTTCTCAAATACACTTGTGTTTTGACTTTTCATATACACTTCTAAATAAATATTTTACTTATAGTCCAGAGTCCTCTACATATTTCAAAAAAAAATTATAGAATTGTTTTTGTAACTTTCTGGATTTATATGAACAAAATGCAATAGATTTAGTCTCTTTTGAATTATGAATCAAACTTAGATCGATAAAATTTAACTTATTAAATTACTGAAAAAAATAAAATATTTTTATGAATCAATAATTCTTGTAGTAAGTCAGTAACTTTATCAATCACATGTTGACCTCCATAATTTTATTGTTCAATGCAGTTTTTCGCTATAAGCCATGCGTGTGCCTGATTATTCATGAGAACTCTAGAGACTTGGCCAAATCTCATAGGAGTGGTCTCACTCCACTTATCATACATGTGAATTCATCAAGTTTTTATTGCTTTAAATACACCATTCTTAAGAATTATGAATTCATTAAGAGTTAATAACTCATTGTATTACGATCCAAGTCTACACCATGAACATAATCGGCATTCGAAATCATTACTAATTAACTAAATACTATGCGAAAGCTTTTAAAACGATGAGCATGACATCAAATTTAGAAAACAAACTCAACAATTTTATTTAAAAAATATATGAAATCTATATAACATGCATATGTTTGTTACGGAGAAAACTATAACTCAACTAACTCGTCTATGAAGTCTATAAACATACTGAAGATGGGTTATCTGGATAAAATTACAGGCTAACCAAGTACTCTACTAACAATATTTACTAACTACTAATACTCGAGATAAACTATAACCCTCTGAAAGTAACATGATCTCATCAAAGCTGGATGAAAATGATCGTAATGATGCGTCTCTTGTCAATTCTGAATACTTAAATCTACATCAATAAAAGATGCAGTATCGAATGACGTAAAACTCAAACATGGTAAGAAAATGAGAATAAAATTCTAATAATTCTCCCCTTTTGGCCAATTTTTTTTTACGAAACTTGAATCACCTTTTCACATGTATGATCTTCGTTCTTCACATAATACCCATTTATCATTGTTTCTTAGCACCATAATTAAAGTTGATATGAGTTAAAAATTAGAGCTCTCTGCGTTAAAAATAAGTACGAGTTTATAATATTAATGGAACTGTATGTTTAAGGTAAGCATGATTGAAAGTGAAGCTCATGCATTAAAAGTAAGCATGAGTTAAAATTGGAGCCCAAACGTTAAAAATTAGCAGGAGTAGAAAGTTGGAACTCATGCATTAAAGTAAGCAAGAGTTGAAAATTGATTTTATTTATAAAGATGGAACAACATGATTATTAAAAATATGATTGAAATTTTTTCCTCCACGTGTAGTACTTCAAACAACTTTTCAAACTGATTGCAACTTGATTTGAACCGGCTTGAACCTATTTTCCATAATACTACTTGTTGGCATCTAAAAAATCAGAGCGTCATATAGAAGTAAGTAATTATAATGCAAGCTTACGAAAGACAGACTATAAAGAATATTATACTAAAAGAAACATAATATAATTATATGATTTGACTATTTGACCTACATATTTAAAAGGAAAAAGGATCAAAAAAATTCCCCTTTTCATTTATTAGTTAAGATTGTCCTTCGTTATACTATCAAGCCAATTTTACCCATAAGAAATTTAATTGATATGCCCTCCAATTGGACGGACTCCCCTAAATGGATCAAAGTTAATCGATTTCACTTAAGTTACTGATTTTCTCTTTTAACCGCATTTGGATCCACCTAATTAATTAAATCAATATCAAAATAACATCCAAAATCCACTTCCCCCAAAATACATGCACGCAAATAGAGAAACAGATAAGGTAGTTTAGAGAAAGAACAAATGAACGAAGAACAACACAATAAAGAAGAAGTTCTTGGTAGAGCTTAACTATGGAGAAAGTTGTTGCAACAAAGCAATTTACTGATGATTTGTTTTAGGAAATAGATTTGAGTATTATTTTGGTGTTGGTTTAATTAACTAGGTGGGTCGGGATCAGATTTCAAAAGGAAATTAGATAATTAAGTGAAATCAGATAATTTTGATCGACTTAGAAGAGTCCGGTTAATAGGGGCATATCTGTTAAGTTTTATAATGACAAGGATAAAATTAGAGTGATAGTATAGGAAGGACAAACTTAACTAATAAGTAATAGTAAAAAAGCATTTTTATAATTTCTTTTCCTCTTTAAAAACGAACAAAAAGGCATAAAAACTATGAGAAAAAATCACTCCCTAAATAAGACTCTTTTAATGACTATATTGTGAATGTCATTGTGTTATGATATAAAAAGAATAGTTTTTAATTTATAGAGGTCCAAACTTTTCTTTCAAAAAAATAATAGCCAAATATGTAAGAAAATTATATTTTTTTCTTTTTAAAAAAACTATTTTAATACTTTGTCTTTCTTTCAAAAGAAAAATAAAACTCAAATATGTAAGAAAATTATATTTTTTTCTTTTTAAAAAAACTATTTTAATACTTTGTCTTTCTTTCAAAAGAAAAATAAAACTCAAATATGATAAGTAAATCAGGGCAAAATCCTAATAAATCTTACTACACCCAATATCACTAAAGGAATGCGATATGAAAGACAATAAAAAAATTGTTAGAGAACTTGTTTGATGATTTACAAATGAAATGACCCTCCTATTTATACTAATCACTTAGTTTGTGTAAATACTAATTATTACTCAAGTTCCTCAATATTTACTAGTAAGTCCTATCTCTAAAAAAAATTTACACGGTTATAGAGTTCTAAGGACTTTATCAATAAATTCATAGAATTCTAGCTAAAGGTGTTCCAAGGAAAATCTCTATATTTCCCTAGAATTTTCTACAATGTCAACGTTTTCCTTGTGTAGCATTTAATATGATAAAAATGTGTGTTAAATGATATAATAACATGGCGGGTCATGACACGTAACCTAATAAGGCCCATAACAAAAGAATCCATTAGAGTTTCACCATTTATAAATGGGTGTCTATCTAACCATATATAAGATATTTTTATCGTTTCTTTTAATAATATCAAGAGAGAGAGTGATAGTGGTGTAGAGACTATCCTATTAGGCACAATCATCTTGAGGGAAGATACTAGATTAAAGATCTAGTCTGTTGTTTTGTTCGTTATGGCTCCAAAAGGTACGTCATTTGATTTATTAATTATTATCTATTTTGTGTCTTGATATCATGTTAGATCTATGAAATTTTATATTAGGGATCTACATATTTGATCCTAGATCGATGTATATGTAGATTATTTTACATATGAGTTTGTTTATCAAGATGATCAGTTATTTCAACATCTAACTTGATGATATAAAGTTTAAAAAATAACTTTATTATTTTAAAAAATTAAATCTTCACTCACAAAATTACAACCGTTTATTCATGTTCAAATATAATTTCTACTTTTTTTTAACTCTATTTTCAAACACTATTTTTTTCATATATCAACTAATTAGAAATGGCAATTGGGCGAGGGCGGAGTGGGTTGAAGCTTAACTTGCAAAAATTTCAATCTGTCCCGTCCCGCCTCTCATAGCATTCTTTTTCATTTTTAATCCGCCCCGCAAAGACCCGCCTCGTTCCACAAAAGTTCTAAAATTTGTTTTTTTAAAAAACAAATTCTACACAATATTATAACTTAGATGCATTAGAATGATCAGATCTCTAATATTTTATTATTCTAATTTACAGAGATGGTGATCATCACTGAATATTAATGACTTTTTTAAATTGATCATTTACTGCGGGGCATAAATAGGAGTTGGTGATTAAAGTTGTCCATTGATTCAACTAGCAATTTTTTATAAAACCAAACCCCAAAAAAAGGTCACTAGATTATCAAAGAACTATATATAATGATTTTCATAAAATTAGTTTGGAGTAAATTCACGATCCGCTCCGTCCGACATAAATTTTTAAAAAAATCATTTTAGTTCGTTCCATCGTGCCCCATATAAAGTTGAACCCGTCTCGTCCCGTCTCGTTTCGTCCCCCATAACGTCAAAATCCACCCGTCCTAAATTCGCACCGCCTCACTGCTATTCCTACAACTAACTGATATCCAAATAGGAATGAAAAACGGAGCAGGGCAGAGCGATTGTGGGACAAATTTGCATGAACCTGCGAACACTTTAACTAGCGCCGTTTAACAGCGTAGCAAAAATTTTAATTTTCAACTGGCCCCACCCTGTTCTGCATAGATCTGTCCATACAAATTCATCCCGCGGAAATTTTTTTGACTAAATTTACTACTGAAATGTGAAATTCATAAAAAAAAAAAAAATTACAAGTTAACGAATAAAATGACTCTTTAAGATTGAAGCAACTAATAAATTTTCAAAGATTTTTGCCAACGCATAAAAATGACTCTTTAAAATATATGTTACAGTTTTCTAATTTGTAGAATGTTTTAGATTTATTTTCATTTTTATTTTTTGTGTAAATGATATATTTCAAATTGCTCTTAAAAATATTAGAATATAATAATTTCTGAACATAGATGAACTGCTAAATAATTTTTTTTAGATCATGTTAAATTATAAATCGCATCCGCACCTACACTGCACTACACCTGCACTGCACCCATACATATTTTAACTGAACTAGAAGAGAAAGGCGGGATAGGAAATTGTTCGGGCTAGCCAGGGCGCGGGAGAGAAGGACACGCGATGTGGACCAAGTGAAGTGCATTAAGGACGAGCATGGAAAAGTATTGGTAGAGGAGACCTTCATTAGACAAAGCTGGCAGTCATACTTCCATAAACTCTTGAATGAAGAAGGGGACAGAGAATTTGTGTTGGGAGATTTGGAACATACATGGAGGCGTCATGATTTTGGGGGTTGTAGGAGTATTACGTTCAAGGAGGTTAAGGGTGTTGTTAGTAGGATGCGCTATGGAAGAGCGACCGAACCTGACGAGATTCCTGGGGAATTTTGGAAGAGCGCGAGCTCGGTAGGTTTGGAGTGGCTGACCAAGTTTAATGTCATCCTTAAGACGGCAACGATGTTCGAAGAATGGAGGTCCAGCGTAATGACCCCCCTATACAAAAAAAAAGGGGGATATCCAAAACTACGACAACTATAGAGGTATCAAGCTTCTAAGCCATATTATAAAAGTGTGGAAAAGAGTGGTGGAGATGAGGGTGAGGAGAGGAGTGTCTATTTCAGAGAACCAGTTCGGATCTATGCCGGAACGCTCAACTACAGAAGCCATCCATCTTATGAGGAGGCTGGTGGAGCAGTATAGGGAGAGGAAGAGGGACTTGCATATGGTATTCATCGACCTAGAAAAGGCTTACGATAAAGTTCTACAAGAAATACTGTGGAGATGTCTGGAGGCTAAAGATATACCTGTGGTGTACATTAGGGTGATCAAGGACATGTATGAGGGTGTCAAAACCAGGGTAAGGACAGTAGGAGGGGACTCAGAGCACTTCCCAGTTGTGATGGGGTTGCATCAAGGATCAACTCTCAGTCCATTTTTATTTGCCTTGGTGATGGATGGATTGATGCGAAACATTCAAGGTGAGGTTCCATGGTGTATGCTTTTCGCGGATGACATAGTATTGATCGATGAAACTCGTAGTGGAGTTAACGCTAAGCTGGAGGATTGGAGACATACCTTGAAGTCTAAAGGGTTTAAGCTGAGTAGGACCAAGACAGAGTACTTAGAGTGAAAGTTCAGTGAGACACCTCAGGAGGTTGGCGCGGAAGTTAGGCTTGGTGGCCAGGCCATCCAAAAGAAAAGTAGTTTCAAGTACCTTGGGTCTATCATACAAGGAAGCGGGAATATTGACGAGGATATCACACACCGTATTGGGGCAGGGTGGATGAAATGGAGGCTCGCTTCCAGTGTGCTATGTGATAAGAGGGTGACACCACAACTTCAGGGCAAGTTCTAAAAAGTGGTGGTTAGACCGGCTATGTTATATGGAGTGGAGTGTTAGCCAGTTAAGGTATCTCACATTCAAGAGATGAAAGTTGCCGAGATGAGAATGTTGAGATGAATGTGTGGGCATACCAGGAGCGACAGGATTAGGAACGAGGCTATTCGGGACAAGGTAGGAGTGGCCTCGATGGAAGACAAGATACGATAAATGCGACTAAGATGGTTTGGGCATGTGAAGAGGAGAGACCCAGATACCCCTGTGCGGAGGTGTGAGAGGTTGGCCATGGATAGTTTCAGAAGAGGTAGGGGTAGGCCAAAGAAATATTGGGGAAATGTGATTAGACAAGACATGGTGCAGCTGCAGCTTACCGAGGACATTACCTTAGATAGGAGGGTGTGGAGGACCATATTAGGGTAGAAAGATAGTACATAGTCACGTTAGTCTACCTTATTAGTAGGCGCATTATCGCACTATAATTTCTTGTTCTCGGATGTCTGTTATTATATATTACTTTCCGTACTTTGATTACTCTATTTTATTTGTATTGCTCCCATTATTTGCTTTACCATATCGTTTTAAACTTATTAACTTCTTAGCCTTATTTAACCTCTTTTTATGCTTTATTGAGCCGAGGGTCTCTCGAAAACAGTTGTCCTACCTTGATAGAAGTAAGGTCTGCGTACACTTTATCCTCCCCAGACCCCACGTTATGGGATTTCATTGAGTTATTATTATTGTTATTGTATTTTGATCTGCCACGCACTAACATATGTTCAAATTGGAGCCGCCTGCCCCTCTTATTTATATTAGTCACCTAAAGACTAAGGTGTAAATATCAATTATTTCTCAAATTTTTCAATAATTACAAGCAAGTCCTATCTCTAGAAGTCTTTACACAGCTAGAGAATTCTAAGAACTTTACCAATGAATTCATAGATTTCTACATAAGGTCTTTCAAGAAACATTTCTATATTTTTTTAGAATTTCTACAAGTGTCAGCCTTTTCCTTTTATAGCAGTCAATATGAGAAAAATGTGTGTTAAATGACACATAAATGACATGATAATGTGTCGGATCACACTTAACCTCATAAGGCTCATACTGAGAGGGCAGAAAGTGAATGCCAATTTAACCCTATATAAGATAAATTTGTCTTCTCGTTTGACAATATGAAGAGAGGACTAGTAGCAGTGTAGCGGCTATCCCAATAGGCACAACCATCTCGAGGGAGGATACTAGATCAGAACATCTAGTTCGCTCTATTGTTTGATATGGCTTCAAAGGGAACGTTATTCAATTTTATTAATTTTTATCTATTTTATATCATGATATCATGTTAAATCTATGAATTTTTATATTAGAGATCTATTTATTTTAGGGTGTGCAAAAATCGAACCGACTGATAACGATCGAAAAAAGTGTTATTGATTTATTGTTATTGAATTATTGGGTTAACTGTTATTTGATAGTTTTATAAAATAAATTATTGGGTTATCGATTTGGTATTTATTTTTTAATATTGGTAAATCGATAACCCATTAAGACTATAATAATTTAATATTTTAATTTTTACTCATACATAAATATCAAACAAAAAATATTAATATAAATATATAATCACTATATCATACTATCAGTGACCTACACAATAAACACTTCACACTACTTCACACTATATTTACCCTTTAGGTTTTGCTGCTTTAGGTTCACAACGTCATAACTCAAAACCTAAAGACCTAAGAATGGCGGCAGCTACGGTTTGCAAGTTGCAACGAAGATGACAAGGGTTAGGCGACAGTTAGGGTTGTGAATTGTGAGTTTATTTTCTCTCTTTTTTTGTTTCTCTTCTTCTCTCTTTCTGATTTCTCCTCTTCTCCATACCCACTTTCTCAAAATATTCGACTTAACTTAAACAATTAGGAGATTATTTCATCGTAATTTAGGTTAAATCTGATGAGTATTTGAATATTTCCTTAATAAACTTTTTTTTCTTTTTTCAATAATGTTCAAGATTTCTGAAAATTATTGGACAAGTCGTATATTTTTTTAAAGCATATTTTATTGGTTAAATCAAAAATCCAACCCTTTAAATGCTAAAATTGATAAATCAAAAATCAATAACAAATATCTTATTAGTTTGATTATCAATTTAGTTATTGATTTTTAAATACACTAAACCGACAGTCAAATCAATAAGATATTTGTTATCGATTTTTGATTTATCGATTTTTGATTTTTAATGGTTCTATTTTTAATTTAACCAATAAGAAAATATTTTTAAAACAAATATATGACTTCTCCCATAATTTTCAAAAATATTGAACAATACTGAAAAGGGAAAAAGAATTTCTTAAGAAAAATATTCAAATGCACATCAGATTTAACCCTAATTAGAATGAAATAATCTCTTAATTGTTTACCAGAGAAGTCAATTTTTTTTAGAAAGTGGGTTCGGAGAATAGAAGAAGTTAGAAAAGGGAGAAGAAGAGAAACAAAAAAAAGAGAGAAATCAAACTCATAATTCACAACATTAGATGTCGCCTAACCCTTGTCATCATCGTTGCAACTTATAAACCGTAGTTGCAGTTGTTCTTAGTTCTTTAGATTTTGAGTTTTGACATTATGAACCTAAAGTAGCAAAGCCTAAAGAGTAAATATAGTGTAAAGTGTAAATTGTGTAGGACAGTGATAGTATGATAAAGTGATTATATATTTATATTAATTTTTTATTTGATATTTGTGTATAAGTAAAAATTAAAATTTAAACTATTATATTCTTAATGGGTTATTGATTTATCCAATAACTCAATATTGAAAGACCAATACTGAATCGATAACCTAATAATTATTTTTATAAATTATTAAATAACTATTAACACAATAATCCAATAGAAATAAATCAATAATTCTTTTTCCAGTTAGATTTATCGGTCGGTTCAATTTTTGAACACCCCTAACAACATGTAATGACCCTAAAGGTCATTTATTATATTTTCAACAAAATTACCATTTTACCCCTTCCATTAGTTGCCTTGAGTCATTTTAGATTGGAATTGAAAGTTGATTTTTGGAAATCTTGTGAAAAGTTGAGATTTTGCTAGAGAAATAAGTTTTAAAGACTTAAGCTGTCAAATTCTAAGTTTCGGAGTCATTTGAAGTTTTGAATCTCGAAATAGAATTCCATCGATTTCATCAGTTCCGGAATGTGGAAATTGTTCTAGAAGAGTTATCGGAATTAGATTTGGAGTTGAAACGTTGAATTAAGCTTCGAATTTGTAAATTGAGTTAAAGTTTGATCCAAGTTTGACTTTGGTCAACATTTGGGGTTCGGGTGCTCCAATTGGATTTTTGATGGTTTCAATAGTTTTGAGAGCTGATTCTAATGCTAGAAAGGGATTCTTTGTAATTTTTGGAAATTGCGAGCTCGTTTTGGTATTTTGGAGGCTTAATTTAGTTTAATTGCGATTTTTCAAATTTTATCAATTCCATTGAGTCTGAAATATCATTTCCAAGTTGGTAGAATATTTGGGTTATGTTTGAGAAGTTCTGGATGAGTTTTTGGTGGGTTTTTAAGCTTCTTGGGTGCTTTGGCGCTATTTCAGCAAATTGTAGCAACTAAAAGATTCATTATTAATTTTAGAGATCGAAAAATTATTCCAAAACTTCTAAAATTTTGAGCATGAATTATAGGACTTATATGCAAAGTTTGATGCATTTTCGTTAAGTCGAGATTGGACTTTTATCGCAAAATAAGAAATAATTATTTATCGAGCAGAAATGATATTTGACTGGGCAAACGAGTTCAAAATAGAATTTCGATTGAAGGAGAAGGTCCGTATCAGACATTTATTAAAAATAATCAGGTCATTTTGCTATCGTATGATGGATTTACGGCTCTTTTAGTGAGAATATAAGTTGCAAATTTTCTGGTGCAAATAGAGTTGTATAGGTATATAAATTTCAAATTGTGTTCATTTGGTACTTTGAGCATATTGGGAGTTTTACAGATCGGAATGGAGTGGTTTTTTTGGATTTCTTCTCGATGTAATATGAGGGTTAGTATACAATCCTCAATTCGACATTTTCTCATGATTTCTTCATCTGGTTTTCTTTCCTTATCCATAAATTCTTGGGGGAAAATAGAGTTTTATCAATTTGGACTATATTTTTGTTGAAAAAGATATATTTAGGATACTTGTATTTTGGGTAAACTTATTTTGGCATAAACTTGTTGATTCATCAATTATTTTCATCATATTAACCGCGTATAATTTGGATTTTTCCGATAAAGTTAAAGTTTTCTAAATTAAGGATTTCAAGGTCGATTTTAACTCCATTTTTTATGAAATTTCATGTTTGAACTTTCCTAAACATGGGTAATATATTTTTCAAAAAATATTTTATATTTGAGTCGAGATTTTGAATTCGGATATTGGGGGTTTTCTCAAGAACATGAATTTTAGTAAAATTGGTGTTTGAGGACTGATTTCGACTCCAAATTCAAATTGGTTTTCAACATTAGTTTCTAAATACTTCAAGGATCATTTTTATGTAAAAAAAATTGGATTTTCCATTTGTTTACGAAATTGGGTTTTTCAAGTGTTTCGAATCAGATTCGGCCCGATTTTTAAAAATGTGGATTTGCATATCGTTAGACTCATGCTCTTAATGAGATTGCATATTTGAATAGATTATCTTGATTTGGAACATCAGCATAAGGGTAAAGCTCATATTTTGGAGTAGTTCGAGGTTGAATTCGAGGCAAGTGAATTTCTAAACCTTTGTTTAAGCTTGTATGATCACGTATTCTTGTTTTGTATGTTGGAAAATGATGAGAAGCGATTTGAGACTATTTTCTTGTGTGATTGAGCTTGATAATGAAGAAATATGGTAATAAATGGTAAATTTGATGAGTTATAATGATGTGTTCGATATGATTAAGTCTTTGACTAATTGTGGGTATGTGAATAGATTATTGTGATATAAGTAATGACTTGTTATTGATGTCATTCCATTATTGTGATTTACATAAACATTGTCTATTTGCATTGGTTCTGATATATTGAGATGAAATTGATTTGAGGAATATACCGAAAGGAAATGGTTCTGGCGATTGATATTTATACCGAAGGTAAAATCATGCTTGATCAAATGAAACATTATCAATTGAATCAATAATGAGAGGACCCATGAATAATTGACTTGAAACCTTTAGAATTGGGTGAAATCAATTTAGGAGAATTGAGTTCTTTTGGGACCCAATGGTGAATTCACGCATACATGGAGTAAAGCTTGAATCAATGCCTTCAATATAAGCTTGAAGACTTGAGCCCTATTTCTTGCCTTGGAGAGAATTTGGGAGGAACTTTGAGAGAATAAAATTAAAATTTGGGAGAATGAGGTTTTGGAGGGTTGTGAGTTAGTTATAGTTTAGGAATTTGGCTCAAAAACGTCTGAGTATAGTTACAAAAAGGTGGGGGGAATGTCCAATATACCCTTAAAAAAGGTTAGACGACCCCCTGTAAGGGCGCTTTCCACCGACCGTGTATCAGTCATATCAAGCACTACTAGGTCGACTGAGGTGACGTTTTGGAAAACTAAGACTGGACAATTTCTATAAACTATTTTAACCAAAATTGAACCACCAATCAAAGTATAGATTGAAAAAGGCTCTAACAAGACCTCGGTACTGACATCAAATTTCATGATAAGATAAGGAGTAACAAAAGATAAAGTAACAACTAGATCTAGCAATGCATAAACATCAAATTCAAAACCTCGTAACATACCAATCTATCGGGGAAATCCTCTACATCCTGATGAGTCTAAAGAGCATAGAATCTATTTTGGCATTGACCACCACCAGAACCTGAAGCGGTACCATGTTGAGTCGGACGGCCGGAAATAGTAGTCTGAGCCTGAGGACGGCCACCTCCACCTTTAAGAGCAACTGAAATAAAATCCTTTACTGGGTGAGCCATCTTTCCATACCCAAAACATGCACCCGACCCTGCCAAACACTCTCCTCGATGACTCTTCCCACACTTCTTAAATGCGGGGATAGTCTAACAACTAGTAGTTCCTTGTAAGACCCCAGATGTTGCAAAGTCAAAAAATGGAGTTTATTTGAGTTTTCTTGAAATATTTCTGCTTTTACACCAAATGCCCTTCACGGGCCTAGTTCACTAGCCATGAATATAACCACGGGTCATAATAGGCTTCATGATAGATCCTTGGATTTTAAGGATGCAGGGGACAGGTTCACTAAAAGGGCCATGGCTTATGGTGAGCACCACGGATCATAGTTCCTTCCCTATAGCTAGCCACTAAGACCCTTGAACTATAGTGAGGACCACGATCGGGTCCACATTCATCAAGCCATATACGGACCGTGGTGGCTACCTCACCCAAGTCCAATTTCCCTCTTCAGTTGGTAAAGCACGGGATTACGACCGAAAAGCAGAGGTTTCCACTAGGCGACGACCATAACTATAGCTCGTATTGAGCTTCATGGAATGTGGTGGGCCCTCCATCCAGGTGCCTGACTCAGTTTAAGTTAGGGGTGTTTTGTTCTTTCCCTATATTTTCATTAATAAATGTGGACAGTTTTGGGAGTTTATTCTATCCTATTAACTACCCAAAGTCCTCATAACCCTCTCATTCTCACCCAAACATGCAAAACACAAAATCCTCTCTCTAAAGTCTTCTCTCAAGAGATTTCTCTTCCTCTAGCTAATTTCAAGAGAAATCAAGTCAAGACTCCAATCAAGAGCAAGATTAGGGCTTCTAAGAACTAAGGTATGTGGTAATTTATCCATGGGCCCTTTCACCCATGAAATCATAAGTTTCTCTCAAGATCTCTTATGAATTCTTCTTTTAAAAGCCTTAGTTTCATGAATTTGCATTGGGTTCTCTTAATTATGATATATTTCATAGTTATTAGTCTAATGATGCATAATTCACATCATACTGCATGATTTCATGTTGAATTTCAATGACTCATGCTATATACTATTTTCAAGTATTTATGATCATGAACTATAAAGAATTTCAATGAATGTATTATGAATGATTATTAAGGCATATGAATGTCCCATGAAAATTAAATATGATGTTTCAAGAAAAGTATAAAAGTTGTGATGTGTTTTCCTTACACACTCATGATGAAGATGATGAATGAGCTACTCTTATATTTATTTTATAATATTGGATTGGTATCTATTATAACATTTCCTTATAATGTTAATGACTATGTCTTCATGAAATTCCATTGGGATAATGACTAAGCACCGAGAGGACTTTTTTTATATCCCATATGTTTTGTACATCGAAACATTTTTAAGCTTCTCTAAAGCTTTCATGTGATCCATGTTATCCATGAAGTTATCAAATGATCCTAAGGAAAGAAGAATGTAATGCTCCATATCTTGCATAGACTAGTTTTATGTGAAGTAGTGATGGTTTGAAATAGGTTTGGAAGGATTTGAAAGGGGTTCGAGGCCAAATAATTTGTCACAGTAATCGACCTACTTGCTTAAGCTACTGATTTGGATGTCTTACATAATTAAGCTACTTGAGTACACGTCTAGCTTAAGTAGCAAGGGTCACACATGTTATTAAGGTAAGACTAATTGCTAACCTACTAAAAATAACAAGTAGGTGATGCACCTACTTCAAGTAGATGATGCAGCTACTTAGAATGTATGGACTGCATTTAAATAAAAAAAAGGCAAGTAGGTGATGTAACTACTTACAAACTTGTGGCAGGAATTAAGGAGGTGATGCAACTACTTATGAATTTATGGCAGGAATTAAGGAGGTGATGTCATTTGACTAGGAGGTCACGGGTTCAAGTTGTTAAGGTAAGAATTAATCATTTTCTATATGTTTTAGGATGAATTTGGACGTGTTATGAATGTGTAAATGTGAATTGGAGGTATGAAATTATGTATGTTGGCATTGGAATGTTGTTAAAGATGTGTAGGGGCTGTTTCATTTGGAAAAGGTGAATCAGTTTTAATTTAACGTTTTGGTTGTTGTTGTCATGAGTTATATAATAAAAATGGAAGAAATTGATATTTCAAGTTGGAGTTGTAATCATAACGTGTGGTTGTTTGTGTTGAATTGAAAAATTAAGTGTGATTCTGATTATACATTGTATGGTTATAATTATTGGGGTTGTTCTAATCTAAAAATGATGGATTAATTTCGATTAATGTTGGAGTTGTTTTTTCCATTGGTTATATGATGAAAGTGAAGGAATTTGATATTTAAAGTTATAATTATATTGTATTGAGAACGATCTGGGTTGGTTGTGTTGTTGTTATTGTTGAATTGAAGGACTAAGAGTAGTTAAAGCTATAGTATTGTTGTAATTGTTAGACTGTTGTAAGGTCATCCGGTGAAGTGTTGTGGCTGAGATTATTAAGAGTAACTTGATTACGTCGTAGTCGTTATGTTAAAAATTATGGAACATCGTAATGTGTGGGCTAATTTAGAATAGTGTGCGGGTTGTTTCAAAACATTCTTGAATCTTGCCTTGGCTAACTTTAATATAGCACTTGAACGTGTGGTTGTTGATGTTGACTTGGTTGTTATGTAGTTGGTTTGAATATAAGGTAAATGTCGCCTAATTTCCTAGAAATGAGCTGCTAACATTGGAGTGCATTTTAAAACATTCCCGTAGCTTAACCATAGTTCTTGACATCTTAATATAGGTTGAGACACTATTGGACAGCGTATGCGTGTTGTGTTGCAAATAAGAATTGAAGGTATGTAAAGCCTATCTCTTCTTTCTTTTGGCATGTCTTAGACGTAAGTGATGAATGATATGAGCTTTGGGGTAATTCCATTCATAAATTCTGAACATGATTCATGATCCCTATTCACTTCTGGATGTTAAAACTCTTAAAGTAGTTGAGCTACTGTCCTCGATCCTTCTATATGTTGAATAGTAGTTGGATGTATAAGCTCTTATTCCTAAAGACTCTACGATGATAAATGTCTCTAATTCTATAAGTTGTTTCACATTATCTTGATACATGTCTATGATTCCTGAGGCTCCATTTGACATGGTCCATAGTGACATTCAAAAGGTACTTGAGATGACTACTGTCTTGATTTTCAAATAATGGTTTATTTTGATTATTCTATTAAGTCTCAGACGATGATCTAATTGTATATGATTGCTCATGATATTCTACTCGTGAATACTATTATTACCTTTTTCACTGAGTTCCGGGTCGGATATGTTATTGTGCATAACTTTATTATATCTTTACCGAGTCCTACGATGAGCCAGGTATGATATACGTATGTATGACTTTATTCACCGAGTCCCTTATTAGAGAGCTGGGTATGGTATAGTATATGTATATGATAATATGATGATATAATAATATGATGATACGATTATGACACCGAGTCCCATAATTGGCCGAGTATGGTATATGATAATGATATGCATGATTTTATTTCATGAGGCACAGGTATAGTAAGCTATTGATTATCATACTTGTCTCCTGGACTCTCTACTTTAGTTATGATCTTTTCTATTGTATTTCATGCTTTACATACTTAGTACATATCTTATACTGACCCTCTTCCTCGGGGGGCTGCGTTTCATGCCCGCAGGTACAAGTACTAGCTTCAGTGATCCACCAGCGTAGGATTCCTATTTAGCTATCTTGGAGTGCTCCTCTATTTCGGAGCCTAGACTTTTGGTATAGATCTTTTTTTTTATGTATATATATGTTTAATTCAAGGGTACGATGGGGCTCTGTCCCGCCATATGATACTGTTGATACTCTTAGAGGTATGTAGACATATGTGTAGGTTGTGTGTATAAGTTTTTGGTTATGCATATATGACTTGTATTTTGGGATGTTGTATGTAGTGACAGCCTTATCGGCTCATGTATTATGAGGTTCTAATTAATTGTTATTCCTCAGGAGACAGGTTAACCTAATACATGTATGTAACGCTTGAAATGACGTCCTGTTTTCACAAAGCCTCCATATTGTGTTTGATTTTAGTTTGACAATGTCTAACAGATATGTATACGAGTGCCCAACTCGGGCACTAGTTACAGCCTACGGGGTTGGATCGTGATAACTTTAAAGTGGGGTTTAGTCTGGTAGCCATTGTATCTACCTAAAGGAATCCTAGTAGTAACTTTAATCCATACCTATGTTGCCCGCGTATGTTTAAAGTGTCAATTTGGCATAGCTAGTGGATTCACATATAGCACAAAGTTAGAAAAAGTATCATTATGGGGTCTACCTTGGCAAAGTAGTCTCCCCCTTCTCAATGTGAGGCATATCAGATTCCATGTTATAACTCTCATGGTTTTATATGTCGATTAAAGGTTCTATCCCACATCAAGGTATATGAAAAAGGTATAAAGTTCTCATGATGATGTTTTGATGCATTGACCATATAAAAAAGGGCAGCCTGGTGCACTTAAGTTCCCGCTATGCGTAGGGTCCAGGGAAGGGCCTGACCACAAGGGTCTATTGTACGCAGCCTTACCTTGTATTTCTGCTAGAGGCTGTTTCCAAGGCTTGAACCCGTGACCTCCTGGTCACATGGCAGCAACTTTACCAGTTACTCCAAGGCTCCCCTTCGATGCATTGACCATATGAATATGTTATTTTAAGGTTCTCATGGTTATACTCACGTTTTAAGATAATGGTCTTGCATCTCACGATTCATATTGATTATGTTCTATATTCATTGTTCATGCATGTTTCTCACATACTTAGTGCATTTCATGTACTAACACAAATTTTTGCCTACATTGCACCATAATGTAGGATCGTATGATCATCATGCACCTCATATTCGTGTGTAGAGTTGAGCTTGTACTTTCATTGTGGTGATTCCTTATGTTTTCAGGATGCGATATTTTACTTTCCTTATGTCTTTATGACTTTATATGATTTATATTAGGTGATCTAGGAGCTTGTATTATGCCCTATCTAGTTAGTAGAGGCATGTTGGATGTCATGTAGTCTATGTTGTCTTTTCATTCTAGTTTGAGACTTATTCTTTTTAATGAGGCTTTTCATGTTGAGAATTTATCTCCACGTCTATGTCTTAGTTGTATTGCTTTACTTATCTTATGTATGCTCATGAATGATATGCTAAGAGTCTTGGTTGGGGTCCCTCAGGATCTAATCATCGTGTCACACCTAGGGTCTAACTTGGGTCGTGACACTCCTTTTTGAGGCTTAGGGTTAGACACCCTATCTTTGTTGAACTTTGGAGCCGGAGTGTTGGAAGAATTTTGATCAAAAAACTTTGGGCAAAATTAAGAACGACCATCATTACTTGATTTACCATAAGAATAATCACCATCATCGGTCTGAGCCCTCTTAGGCTCCCAAGACCGATCATTTAGCTTTTCCTCCTCAATTTGTTCGTCATGCATCATAAGACTTGAAATGTAAATTTCCTTGATCAAAATAGCAGTTCCACATTCCTTGACCACTAAGTCCAACACAACTGAGATAAAATTTCTCAAACGAACTCTAGAATCGCCAATCATGAACGGAGCATATTTTTGACAATTGAGTAAACTTTAGTGCATATTCCTTTACGCTCATGTTCCATGCCTCAATTTAATAAACTCTTTCACCTTAGATTTCCTCAACTCCAATGGAAAGAAACGGTCAAGGAAAGCACCCTTAAACTCCTCTCAATCAACCGGGCCCATATCTCTAGCCCTTTCATCCTTCCACTATTCATACCAAATTTGAGAAACTCCCTTAAGTTGATATGCAGTCAAGTCCGCCTTTTCCATCGAACCAATTCCCATGATGTCCATAATTTTGCAAATACCCTCAACAAACTCTTATGGATCCTCATCCACCTTAGAACCATAGAACTTGGAAGGGTTCATACGAGTGAAGTAAAACATTTGGCTAGTTGTCGTACCCAAAATTGGGTTCACAGGAGCAACCACTTCCCTATTAGCTTATACCACAATAGCTTGGGTAAGCACTTGGAAAGCCGTTTGGAACTCGGCATGTGAAACTTGTTAAGCTAGAGGATCATTAGGAACTTAGGGAGCTTGTTTCTCCTCATTCACATTAGCATTGGCATTCCTTCGGACGTAAGCTCTTCGTGGAGGCATGATTCTATAATCACAAAGAAAGATCATTAGATGGAAAAACCTTAGAGTACAACTCTATCGAACGACTCAAGAATAATGAAAGAAGTGAATTTTCCTAAACTCCTTATAGCCTCTTATTCAAATATTTGGCGCACTTCACACCCATGGGCAAGACTCTATTTGACACGGCATGCCAGACACCTTAGGACACTTAAACCCTGTGCTTTGATACCAAGTTTGTCACCACCTAGGCTAGGCCCTAGACGTAACACAATGATTAGAATCCCAAAGGACCCCAACCAAGCCTCTTAGCATACATAGATTCATAAGCTAAATAAGAAATACTTAAATGACATCATAAATGCGGAAAGTAAGTCTCAAAAGTAGAATCTTGATAGAAAGAGAATCAAACAAAATATCTGAATAATTAGGAACTACCTACTCATAATAGTCTAGCCATGACTCTACTACTATAAATGGGGCGTATGGCAAGTTTCTAGCTCAACAAACATAAAGAAAGAGATATAGTCTGAACATAAAGAAAATTCCTAAGGGGATCGCCCTCGAAACATGAGGACTCACCAATTAAAGCTAAGCAAAATGATTGTCAACTAGCCACATGAAGGAGTGAGAACGTCGTGACCTACATTATGAGTAAATATAGGCAAAACTATCCATGGACTAAGTATGTGAGAAATATGAACATAAATAATCAGACATAATCAATATGAACAGTGATGCATGGCCATTTATCTTGAAAAGCATAAAATAAAACCTGAAAACATTTAATAAAGCCAATGCATCGTAAAAATATCATTTAAGAGCTTATAAGAAAAATATAGACATGTGGATATCAACATTAATCGATATTTAAAATCATATGAGCTATGACATGAAATTTGATGTAAATTCCACATCGAGAAGAGAAAGGCTACTTGTCAAGGTAGACTCTGTATCATAAACATAACATGTGTTATATGTGGATCCACTAGTTAGGACAATTGAGGCAAACCTACAGAGAAAACGTAGTTTGGGACTAGGGGTTGCTACTAGAGACTCCTTTACCAAGTCTCAATCACAAAGTCCTCTCGGTGCTAAGTTAATCCCAACGGAATAAGTAAATCATTAACATTCGAAAAGGAAAACAAGTATCAATCCACATTCATAAAATACATCATAAGAATAGCTCCTTCAAAATCATGATCTTAATATATTCGTATAGACACTTAATTTTTTAAGCATCTAAATCATGATTTCTTCATATTGTGAGAAAATCTTTCACAATTCATTCATTTATACTTGAAACATGCTTGAAAACATAATCCATAGCTTTACATAAATCATTCATAATTCCTTGATCACAAATTTATAGTTCATAGTTAGAAATCATAATATTATGCATGGGTCCATGTAAAATCATGTAGTAAGATAAAAGCATGCTTGATCGAATGAAACATCATCAATTTAATCAATAATGAGATGACCCATGAATAATTGACTTGAAATCCTTAGAATTGGGTGAAATCAATTTAGGAGAATTAAGTTCTTTTGGGACCCAATGGATGAATGAAATCCATTGGTGAATTCTCACATACATGGATTAAAATCTTGCATGAATCCCTTCAATGGAAGCTTGAATACTTGAGCCCTAGTTCTTACCTTGGAGAGAATTTGGGAGGAACTTTGTGAGAATGAAATTAAAATTTGGGAGAATGAGGGTTTTGGAGGGTTGAGAGTTAGTTATAGTTTAGGAATCTGGTGCAAAAACATCCAAGTATAGTTACAAAAGAGTGGAGGAAAAGTCCAATCTACCCTTAAAAATAAAACAGGACGACCCCATATACGGACACTTTCCATAGATCGTGTAACCCTTCACGGTCCGTGAAATGGACTCGTAAACTTGGAGGGACTTTGTCCTCCGATGGGTTGGCTTCTATAGATGCCCATACGGGCCGTCATGAGAATCACGGGTCGTAGTCCCGTTCGTGAAGTGGACCCTTCCCTAGGGTCCTGCAACTTTTCCTACACGGACCTTTCTACAGTCCGTGTTCTTCTTTATAGCTTGTATAACGGCTCGTAAGATCCAACCTTGTCTTGGTCTCTTAGGAGTCGGGTTCACAAACCATTACACGATCTGTGAAGCTTCCCACAACCCGTAAACCCCTATGTAAAACATTTTCCCTTCTCTCCCATTTCTCCAGTTCACTTTCACGGCGCCTTCCACGACCCGTGGTGAGTGCTACGGCCTAGGGGTGTGCAAAAATCAAACCGATCAATAAATCAAACCGAAAAAATATTATTGGGTTAATGGATTTTTAATGGTTTTATAAAAAAGATTATTGGGTTATTGGTTCGATATTGGTTTTTAATAGTAATTTACTACTTTACCCTTAAATAAATATTAAATATTAATATAAATACATATTGATTACTACCTTTGCCCTTTAGCCTTCAATTCACATTATTTTTCTAATTCTTTTATTTGTGTTGCACTTGTAGAGTTCTTTTCATGTTAGTCACTATTGTTTCTATTTTATGAGCATTTTGTAAAGCTATATTATTGTCATATCGCGCCAAATTATTGGAGAAGTCATATAATTATTTTATGAGCATTTTCTTATCCCTGTGAAGGCCAAAAAGCTGAAATTTTTCTGAGATTTTCCTTTTTCTTAACCTGCCAACCTTTGGGGTATTACAGAAAGTATTAGAAGTCAATTGATTAAAAAACAATATTTATAGTAGCTTCTAGCATTTCTTTGAATTTCTGAAAACTAGAAAGAGAAAATTTGTTGTTATCAACTTACCTATGCAGCTGCTATTATATTTGTTGAATTTCTCAAAAGTATATTTCTTTTTTCACAACTGCTATCAACTAATTACCTATGCAGATTGTATCCACTTTGAAGAATGAAGAAAAAGGAGGCCCAAATTTTTGAATAAGAGTGAGAAAAAACACCATCTTTGATCATGGCTGATTATCTCTTTTGGATCTACTAAGTGTCTTTACACTTGGTATTTTTGTGAGCTCTTGCTGAGGAGTTTTATCTCCATCTTGTATATTGCTTAGGTCAAATTGTATTTGAACTTATTTGTATGCAAAGGTTAGGCTCCAGCCACCCTTTCGATCTCCTTTTGACTTATCAAAATACTCCCCTCGTGGGACTTATTAAAAAAAAGATATAAACAAAGCAATTCCTCTCGTTGTCCTTGTAATTTGTAAGATTACAACATTTGGGCATGTAATCGTATTTGATATTAATCCATGTAGCAATAACATCCCTACTATCAACCATATTGTGATCCCAACATCGATTCTCTGAGGAAATTCTTTCAATAGGTCAACTTCATCTTTTACATCGATTTTTTATCGCCATATCTACATGTAAGGGCTTTCCTATAGCTTTTGCCATTCTAAAAAATGATTTTTCTTTTTCACAAAACAAATTGGTGCTAGGGATGGAAAAGATATCCATGCTATAGCAATTGAGATTTCTACAACGGATAATATGTAGGTTTTGATATTACGTGAATGTAATTTGATAACCTAATGAGTAAATGTCTGTCCCTCAGATTACCTAATAAAGAAAAAAAAGTAAACTTTTGATTTTACTGTTACAATAGGTATGACAAATTTATTATAATGTGAACTTATTATGTTCACAGTTAAAAGTTTTCTTCTCTTAATTAAAAATGAAAAGAAAATTAATGCGTACTGAATGCAATTGACGTGTGTTAGTTTAAGACATATAAAAATTCTCCTATTTGATAAAGGGGAGTTAGCACCTATGTTTAGACTCTTTAAAAATATAGCCGCACTCATTTCGAATTTTCTAAATTATATAATACTTTAACAACTTTGGAGGATTCATTTATTGATTCCATGTTTGATTTAAAATCTTCTGGTGGTGGAGGTTCATCTATTATTTTGAGGGAGCTTGAAGGTGACCTTCATTAACGAAATTTTTGAGCTTCAATTTCAAGTTGGGTACTGGTAATATTTGGATTTTCGAAGGTCGAGTTTCATTTGATAGCACCTGTTGGTGAAGGACATTTGAAGCTAAAAGATGCAATAGCTAAGTCAAAATTTGAAAGAGTTAAACAAGTCTTCTTAAGTTACAAACGGTTAAGTATTAAAGCTAAGTCAAACTTAGGAAGTGTCAGACAAATCCTATTAAGCTACAAACAGTTGAGTATTAAAGTTGTGTCAAAATTTGAAAGAGTTAAACAAGTCCTATTAAGCTAAGTCAAACATTTATGTATTAAAGTTAAGTCAAAATTTGGAAGAGTTAAACAAGTCCTATTAAGCCAAGTCAAACAGTTAAGTAGTAAAGCTAAGTCAAAATTAGTAAGAGTTAAACAAGTCCTATTAAGCTACAAACAGTAAGTATTAAAGCTAAGTGAAGATTAGAAGTGTTGAACAAGTCCTATTAAGCTACAAACAATTGAGTATTAAAGCTAAGTCAAAATTTGAAGAGAGTTTAATAAGTCCTATTAAACTAAGTGAAAATTAGAAAGATAAAAAAATAACTTGACATCATATCATCTTAAGAAGCTACAAAGAAGACAAACAGTACAAAAAATAATTAGTTACGCTACAAAAAGTCAAGAAGGATATATTTAAGTACTAAGCTAAGTCAAAATTAGAAAGAGTAAACAAGTTCTATTAAGCTATAAACAGTTAAGTATTAATCTAAGTCAAAATTAGAAAGAATTAAACAAGTCCAATTAATTTAAGTCAAAATTAGGAAAAAGATAAAGATAACTTGACATCATATCATCTCAAGAAGCTAGAAAGAAAACAAACAGTAGGAAAATAAATTGTTGAGCTACAAAGAGTTAGGAAAAAGAATTGAGGTGAATAAGGGAAGTCACAAACACATGAAAAAGTTATATTATTTTTTATAACTTACATAAATCTCATAGTGTAAGGAGTAAATTACATTATATCCCTACTCTTTTTCAATTTACAAAAATTCCTTTAAATTTGTGTCATCCGAATACATTAATTCTGATACATTAGACAACTTGATTGTTATGTTTAAAAAGAAAATTAAAGGTAAAATTAAATGTTAATTCCACAAAGCATGCAAAACAAATTGATATCAATCTCTTCCAAATTCAAACAATTCAAATTACAAATGGTTTTCTCCTCAATTTATTCCAAATCGTTACAAATTTTCTTATTCATCTTCTTCTTCATCCATTTTTTTCTTTTTAGTCATCAGTTATCAATTTTATATAAAAAAAATTATAGTTTTTCATCTATAATTTTTTGATAATATGAAAATGTACCTTTTCTTTTTCCATATTATTGAGCAACTGATTGATTTTTTTGTGATTTTTGTTGTTAATCTTTTTTGTGATACATATGAGTTCGGGTCTATTTTCATATTTAAACTTATGTATTCATGCCTTTAATTATTTACCTGATACATAATTATTAAAAATTGTATAATCTACCATGTATCAGTTGTTGTTATGTATCTGCAGTCTTTAATTTTTGTTCATATTTATTCAAATTAGAAGGTTAGGGGTCCGTGCACATTACCCAAAAAATGCACTCGATACATAGACCCTAATGTTCTATAGTTAAAGCACTGCGTATCAAATTAATTGATATGTACATGATACATAATATATATTAAAATTCAACAGTTTCAAATTTTATTTCATGTATCATATACATATCAACTCACAACTGTGTTATATATCACACACAAAAACATGTTATTGGCAACAATTACATTTATAATGTATCTTTTATAAAATACAGTATTTTTCAAAAAAAATAATGCACATAAATAGTAATGTATCATGCACTATTTTTTTGGACATGATACGTAAATTTAAATTTATAATAAATATATTTGATACATAGCGACTACCATACAGTAATGTATTTATCTCAAATCTAACATTTTATAGACAATAATTACTTATTTAATATATCTAGTAGAGATATAATACTTATCAATTTAAACAAGATACATAAATAGTAATGTATCATGATAAAGATACTCATCTCAAAAATACAATTCAGATTTAATGTATCATAATGTTGAAACGAAAGCATTACACATTAATTTAAGAAACAAAAACAACTAGATACATTAAAAATTGAATTTATATGTATCATAAAAAGATGAACAACAAAATTCAAAAAAAAAAACTGATCTACTGAAGGCAAAAAAAGAAACTCAATTTTTCTATCCTTTTTTTGTGGTGGGGGTGGGGGGTCTTTTCCACAGTCACTTTAAAGGACGAAGATACATCCTTGTTCAGCTTCGCCTTCTCAACTTTCTGATTCGTCATTGATAATGAATTGTGCAATTATTTTATCTGTTTTCAGCCCAATCTTCATCGTTAGATCAATCATAAACACGATTAATATTAGGTAAGTTTAACTGGGTACTCCCAATTCTAAAAGAAGGAGCATCATCCATATGGATCAAGACTTTGAATATGCAAAAAAAAAAAAAAAGAACACAGATGTATTAATTTTCAGATAGAGAAGACGAAAAATTACCTATTCAGAAAGTTGAAATCGATTGACTGGAGAGAGAATAAATATTAAATTCAAAATTGTAATGAATAAAGTAAGAAGTGATGTATCCGGATCTGTAAGGTTTTGGAGGAAAAAGAGAGATTTTTGAAATATTTTAGAATGATAGGGAATAATAGAAAATATGATAAATAAGAATGTGTAGATATGTAATTTTTCCATCATTTTTTGCAGAATTTTATGCATGACCAAAAAAAAGACAAATAATAAATTAAAAAAGGGTCAAAATGTCTTTAAATTATGTGAAATGAACAAAAATATCCTCATTTTATAATTTGATTCAAAAATGCCCTTGGCTTCAATACTTTGGTCTAAAAATGTCTTTATTGTTATTTAATGGATCAAAAATACCCTTTTTCCCAATAAACATATTATTTATTTTCTTTTTGAATACATTCTTTTCCTAATAATATTCTTTTATTAGCAAATATTTATCCTACTTTAATTTAAAAAATTAAAATTAAAATATTACTTACTTTATTATAAATGTTTTTATCGTTATTTAAATAAAAATTAATGATGGACTTACTATAATCTTATATATATATGACATATATTATCTTTAAAACTTAAAAGGGTACATGAAATAATTCTATTTTAATTGATAAAATGAGATTAAGAAGAAAAATATTATTTCCTACATTTTTATTACTTAAAGTGACTTTAAAAGAAAGAAAACAAGATCAATAGAGTTCTTTAAAAAATATGTTTTTATAAGGAACAATATTTATTTTTTAAAAAATATATATTTATTCGGAAAAGACATTTTTGACCCATTTAGTAATAATAGGGACATTTTTAGACGAAATTATTAATAGTAAATATATTTTTGGACCAAAATATTAACGGCAAAAACATTTTTAAACCAAACTATAAATAAAAAATATTTATATTCATTTTACATAATTTAAGAACATAATTATCCCTTTTCCGATAATAAACATTTTGTCCATACAATAATACTTAACGGTGCACAGAAACCCCTATTGTAGACAACAAATAAAAACAAGTAGATAACAAACAGACAAGTAAAGCCAATAAAGTACTTACATAAATATATAATATTAAAAAAAAATCAATAATTTTTTTTTACTGAACACTTATAATATATTTATAATATAGTTTTAATACATATTGCAGAGAACTATTTATCAAATATATATAATACAAGTTTTATAGATGGATAATACATTTATCACATACTTTAATAGACTTATAATACATTATGTCAGTTTCTTACTACACAAACATAATATATATTTTAAAACACTTATATTACATTTATATTGTATGTATAATTCACTTTTAATACAAGTGTAGATTTATCATAATATTGCTACGTATTGCTATAAATTATAATAAATAAAAAATATCGCTAAAATCAATAATTAATTTTTAAAAAACACTCAATTAAGTAATTTTTTCAAAATTAATCTGCAACCCAATAATATTTACCATATCTGTAATGCATGCATCAAATTATTAAACGCACTATCAAATATCTGAAAAAGCGATAAAGTAATATCTACAAAAGCAAATCGGATAAGCAAATTAAGCCCGAGAAAAACAAAATATTTCTTTAACATAAACGTGCACAAACCCCTAACAAATCTCTGAAAACGACATCAAACTAAAATACTAAAAAAGAGATTAGTTTTAAAAAAATTTAAACATGCACAAACCCTAACATATCTCTAAAAATTGAAAAATCTACAATAAATAAGAAACACATTCAATATAACACTACAATAAAAAAAATATCACCTAAAATCTGCATAAAATGAGACAAGAAAACAACTAAGAGAATGGTCGTAGATGGAGAATAAGTATACCTACAAAGATCTCTACCCGATTCTCTGTGGGCAAAGGAGAAGATCGAATCGAATCAGATCTAGGTTTTGTAGTGTAAGTGAGAAGACGAATGAATTGTGAAAGTCTTTTGGGTTATAATTAGGGTATATGTGTTTAAAATATCCGGTGTTATAAATTATCCCCAGGTGTTATAATTTGTAGGTGAAAACTAAAATAATTTCTAATAGGCCATTTAAATGATGCCATATGTCTCTCATGAGGGTATTCACATCCCAAGAGTTAGATGATAAGATCACGGTGGCCTTGTCACGATCCAAAACTGGGTATGATGGCACTTGTCTTATCTCATCAGAACAAGTCAGCCTAAACTCAATAATTGTAGGAGATACTGCGAAAATACTACTTATATCAAACAAACAAAAGCGGAAGTCTTAAATAGTCTCAAATAACCCCCAAAAATCTGATAGTCACGTGTACAAGCCACTAATAAATGTGAAATGAAAGATAATACAAGTCTCAAATGTCTTTATATCTCAAATAGAACAAAGCATAAAGTAAAAAGGGACAAGGGAGATCGTCGGACGTCAATCAGCTATCTCTCTAAGTCACCTCGAAGCCTCGAAGGATAATGGATCTCCCAAACTTAGTGTCCGGGCTCAGAACCTACACAAGTGTAAAAGCAAGGAGTCAGTACCAACCAATATGATACCCAGCAAGTCAACTAACAAAACCAAGCAAATCTAAGAAATACAAGAACTCATTTCCTCCCAATCGAACCTCCATAACTACAACCTGCACAGAAAATCAGCCCCACATAGATTTCACAATACACGGTCTAATATGTTCCACAATCACATTTAAGTCATCACAAGACATAAATCACAAGTAGCACACGAATCAACAACAAGAGTCAATATACCACAAATAAGCATGTAAGGATGCTCATTCATAATCAATAATCGAGTATCGGTCACATTCGCTGGCAATGACCTCGATATCACACTCTCGCCGGAAATGTCCTTGGCATCACACTCTCGCCGGAAATGACCTCGGCATCACACTCTCACCAAAAAAGACTTCGGCATAATGCTCTCGCCGAAAAAGACCTCGGCATCACGCTCTCGCCGGAAAAGACCTCGGCATCACTCTCTCGCTGGAAATGACCTCGACATCACACTATCGCCGGAAATGACCTCGGCATCACACTCTCGTCAGAAAAGACCTTGACACCACATTCTCACCTGCAATGACCTCGACATCACATATATCCATCTCATCACAGTGTTCAAGAATAAAATGGAATTCAACTTTTTCACACAATAATGAGGAAATGACAAATCTAAGCAATTCACAATCACACTGCATCTATCAAAGCATATCATAAAAATGGTCATCAAGATCAAGATCAAGGCATTTCACACTTTTCAATTACAATCAAGCAAATTATTGCATTTTTATTAATCCCGTTCATTTATTAAAGGCAATTCATGTGAATAAACAACCAATCACCTCATTCGCATTACTCCCCAATGCATACAAGAAAGGAAATTCGAGTATTCTAAAGATTTACAGAGTTTTAGAAGTTTACTTACCTTAATTAATCGAACAATCGCTCTGGGATTTGAGCCTTTCCCTTTTGTTGGGCTTCCAAATTAATGCAATCTATTCAAATAAATAATCACAATAAGATTTCAAAACTAACAACACTCATATTACTATATGTCTAGCCTAGACCCAAGAACTCACACAAATCTATACTCAAGTTCCTAATCTTGATGCCACTTAACATGTCAACCTTCATATTTTTCAAATTTCAAGACTAAGGTTAAGTTCAAATTTCTCCAATATCATAAATTTAACGATATTCATGTAATAGCATATACCTAATACTTAATTACCCGTCTTACTATGTCAAAACTTCATTTGTACACCATTCATAATTTTCGTGATCTCCAATTGTATTTGTTATCTCTCTAGCTACTAGAAATCTTTTTGTGTTATTATTATACAAATAAGCTAGTAAGTTCTTCTAATTATGGATATTAAATAGAATAAGTGGTACTGTTTCATAAAGAAGTAAATAACAAGTGTATGAATAAATAGCAAAACAATTCACAACAAGTGGGTATAATAACTTGCAATTATCACGGCCATTACTGAATGTGCAACCACCAAAATCCAAATTTTTTCCCCAAGTTCGAGAAGGATGCTACGTGAACAGATTGCAATAGAATTTAACTTACAACTCCAAATTCTCTTCTTTCTCTGTCACAACCCACATAAATAATAATAATATAGTCCCTACCCACATATATAAAACAATGAATTTTAAGTTTGGTTACCTGAAGAGTTCTCACACTTTCTGTAGTTTCACGCCGCAACCTGAAGTCTTCTTAACCCAATTTTTTTCTACTGATAATTGTGAACCTAAAGTAACTAACCCTACTTTTTATTTTAATAAATAAAGTGTGTAGAATATTAAATAAATTAATACTTTACCACACCAATTAACTTAATTATTCAAATCACTCATCAACTAATTAATCGAAGTTACCAAAAAGTTCACAATTTTCCCAATTTAAATTTACGAAAAGAATCTTTTATAAAAGAAGGAGGACTTGTTCTCGAAATGACCTAACCATTCATTATAGGCCTAAAATATAACAGAGGATATTTAGATACCATTAAACTATTGAATGAAGAAGGGGGCAGAGAGATTGTATTGGGAGATTTGGAACATACAGGGAGGCGTCCCGATTTTGGGTGTTGCAGGAGTATTACGGTCGAAGAGGTTAAGGGTGTTGTGCGTAGGATGCGCTGGGGAAGAGTGACCGGACCTGATGAGATTTCCGGAGAATTTTGAAATAGCGCGAGCTCGATAGGTTTGGAGTGGCTGACTAGGTTATTTAATGTGATCTTTAAGAGGGCAACGATGCCCGAAGAATGGAGGTCGAGCGTAATGATCCCTCTATACAAAAACAAGGGGGATATCTAGATTTGCAACAACGATAGAGGTATCAAACTTTTAAGTCATACTATGAAAGTGTGGGAAAGAGTGGTGGAGATGAGGGTGAGGAGAGGCGTGTCTATTTCAGAGAACCAGTTCGGATTTATGCTGGAACGCTAAACTACAGAAGTCATCCATCTTATAAGGAGAATGGTGAAGCAGTATAGGGAGAGGAAGAGAGACTTGCATATGGTATTCATCGACCTAGAAAAGGCTTACAATAAAATTCCATGAGAGATACTATGGAGATGTTTGGAGGCTAAAGGTGTACCTGTGGCGTACATTAGAGTGATCAAGGACATGTATGAGGGTGCCAAAACCAGGGTAAGGACAGTAGGAGGGGACTCAGAGCACTTCCCAGTTGTGATGGGGTTGCATCAAGGATCAACTCTTAGTCCATTTTTATTTGCCATGGTGATGGATGGATTGACGCGATAAATTCAAGGTGAGGTGCCATGGTTTATATTTTTCGCGGACGACATAGTCCTGATCGATGAGACCCATAGCGGAGTTAACGCTAAGCTAGAGGATTGGAGACATACCTTGAAGTCTAAAGGGTTTAAGCTGAGTAGGACGAAGACAGAGTACCTAGAGTGCAAGTTCAATGAGACACCTCATGAGGTTGGCGCGGAAGTTAGGCTTGGTGACTAGGTCATCCAAAAGAAAAATAGTTTCAAGTACCTTGGGTCTATCATGCAAGGCAGCGGGGAGATTGACGATGATGTCACACATTGTATTGGGGCAGGATGGATGAAATGGAGGCTCGCTTCCGGTGTGCTATGTGACAAGAAGGTGCCACCACAACTTAAGGACAAGTTCTACAAAGTGATGGTTAGACCTGCTATGTTATATAGGGCGGAGTGTTGGCCACTTAAGATCTCTCACGTTCAAAAGATGAAAGTTGTCGAGATGAGAATGTTGAGATGGATGTGTGGGCATACCAGGAGCGACAGGATTAAGAACGAGTCTATTCGGGACAAAGTAGGAGTGGTCTCGGTGGAAGACAAGATGCGGAAAATGCGACTGAGATGGTTTGGGCATGTGAAGAGGAGAGACACAGATGCCCCAGTGCGAAGGTGTGAGAGATTGGCCATGGATGATTTCAGAAGAAGTAGGGATAGGCCGAAAAAATATTGGGGAAAGGTGATTAGACAGGACATGACGCAGTTACAGCTTACCGAGGACATGACCTTAGATAGGAGGGTGTGGAGGACTCATATTAGGGTAGAAGGCTAGTACATGATCTCGTTATTCCTACATATTAGTAGGCATATTAGCGCACTATAATTTCTTGTGCTCTGATTTCTATTATTATCTATTACTTTCTGTACTTTGATTACTCTATTTTATCTGTATCGCTTTCGTTATTTGCTTTTTCATATCGCTTTAAACTTCTTAGCCTTATCTAACCTCTTCTTATGCTTCTATTGAGCCGAGGATCTCTCAGAAACAGCCGTCCTACTTTGATAGAGTAAGTCTGCGTACATTTTAGCCTCTCTAACCCCATGTTGTGAATTTCACTAGGTTGTTGTTGTTGTACTAATAGTTCAAGGTATATTTATCTTTTTTCCTAACATATTTTAATGTTTTCATTATCCTATCTCAAATTGTCATATTTCACAGAAGGATTAACGAAATTTCCATGTTGATTCTATGTAACTCATACATAAAATAACATTTCTGGTCACCATGAACCATTTGACAAATTGGCAATTACTAAAATTTTATACAAATTGCAATTACTAATTGAATAGACAGACTATACTGCATTTTAATATGAAACCATATTTGTGAAAGAAAAAAAAACAGAGATACGTAAAAATATTACAAGACATCCACTTTTTTTTATCCTTCTCATTTCCTCTAAATAATTATTGTTGACTCGAGCAAAGCATTCTTGCAATGGTTTTCTTTACAGTTCTTTTTATCACATTCTTATGTTTGTGATTAACATGATACTATTTAAATGATTCCCTTCACTTTGAGTACCCTTTTTTTGAAAATGCAATTTTTCTCCTCAAAATATTAATTCTGATGAGAATCCCCTCCCTTTCTTTTCTTGTAAAAGAAAAAAGGAAATAAATAAATTAAAAGAAAAAAGAAATTGAGGCCAATGGTAACCTTAACGAACTTACAATATATAACAGAACTGGTAACCAAAAAAAACAAAAGAAATACAGATCTAGAAGCTCAACTACTCACAAAAGAATACAAGTCTAATAAATATGGTTTGGAAGGCTGACTAGTCTTTTCACTTGTTGAAAAACAAACCCCTCCTCCTTCCTTTTTTCTTCTCACCAGCCTGCAACAAAGGAGAATAGGAGTTTCAAAACAGCTATCTGATCCCATTTACATCAAAATCTTAAACACCAATTGGCCACCTTGAAAATTAACAAGCAATTTAAGGCCTTTTCTGACTCAGCCACAAGAAAAAGACAAAAAGCTGTAGAAATTTCATCACAAATTGCCAAAATCATTGGTCTATATCCGTATAATTTTAAATGACATTCATAATAAGCATATGGTCACCCCTCAAGGACTGACATATCTCAACTCTCCTGCAATGTATGTATACAGATTGTAATGATGTACAAGTAAGATAGCTGCAAGGCAATGAAGAACAGCAACAGATTCCTCGATCCATAAAAACTAACATTAGTTCTTAAAAGAATCTAACACAGGAATGATATAGCATCAGATACTGGACGATTGATCAAGAAAACTCCTGTATTAGAGAGAGAGCCTTTTGTGCAGAAAAATACCAAGTTTCTTTTTGACAAGGTATTATTACTTAAAATATAATTTCAGCACTAAGCTGGTAATCATCGAGAAATACACAGTTTACCAACCAAAGAATACTAATTCATGTGTGGAAATGCATATATCAGATGCTAGCCGATTTTCATGCCGAGGCAAATAGATAAAATTACACGATCAGAACCATCACGAAAATGGAAAAAAAAGAAAGAGTACAGCACAGATCCAGATGAAAGAGCTCTTCGTGCAGAAAAATCCAGTGTGTTTACTAGACATACAAATTTACATGCAGGAGTGCATGTTTCAGACGCAAGCCGAGAAACTGAAATAAAAATTACATGATCTGAATCATGACTAAAAACAGATCTAGACCACAAATGCACTATGTTTTGTTCAGGGAGCCTGTAAACTTCATTTGAACCTCATAGAATAGAAATTACTATGTATCATTCATATCACAACAATAACTTTCAGATTGTAGAAATCATACCCTTATAATAAATAATCTCATGGTGAGGACAATCGTATCCCTTGAACTGCAAAATAGAGTCACGTGTCACTTAAATAGAGAAATTGTATTGTATGATCACTTGAACCACATTGTCAGATGGTCACATGCAGAAGAAGAGGGCGAAACATAGAAAAGGTAAAAGGTCAAAGATGAAATAATGACATGACATGAAAAGGTAAAATGCTTAAGTTTGATCATAACTATGAAAAACAAAAATATTAGTTTTTTTCTTAATTTATTCCCCATTCTTTTGCTCTCTTTGGGGTGGGGTTGGGGGGGTTTACCAGCTAATGTCTCCTTGATCATTCTCAGCCTTCAAAAGATGCTCAAGTCCCCGACTATCAAAGATTGAAAATTCTGTAGGACTTCCATATGGAATAGAAACCTAGAAGAAGCATAAAGTGGTGAGAGACGAATGGAGACGTAGGAAACAATATAAGTTACAGCAACATGAGCTTAAAACTATTGTTTCTAAACTAGAAGTCATAGGAGAAACAGTACACAAAAAGTACCCATTAATCAAGAAAAAGTTTGTCTCTCTTTCTAGTGTCTTTACAATTAAAAAAAAAATTAAAAAGTGTTTTTACGTTGGAAACAAGAGCTATCATCCTTTACCAATGCTTCTCAAGTTTTTTAGAGAGTTGGAAGTTCCCAAACAGTTTATCATCCTCTACTTTATGAAGACCCAAAAAAAACTTTAGCTTTCTGTCCTCTACAAATATTTCCACCAAGACTTATCAAATGAGAAAAAGGAAAAGGGTTAAATTTACCGGTGTCATCAAAAGCAAAAAAGCTCTAAGGTCCGTTGGGGCTCTAAGCGCAAACAAAATGTGGGCTTTAATGAAAAAAGGCGCAAAGGAAGAAAAAATACATATATATGTTTAGTCCAAGACTAATAATTATAAGCATGAATAATAAATATATGAGCAAAGAAATTGAAAAAAACATTATGATAAAGTGAAATATCAATTGTTTATTGTGCTCATTGGCAAGAGAAAGTATGCCTTAGAACCTTGATGATGACACTAAAGTGCACATAAAGCGAGGCAAAACGCTCAACATGTTTTGAGCCTCACTTCCGGGCTTAAGTGCGGCTTTGACAATACTGAAATTTACCCCTCTAATTTAAGAAATAGTTCACATTTGACCTTCGTTAGACTATTCAAAAACAAAATTGCCCTAACTGTAGACCTGTGTTCAAATATATACCTTTCTCTAACGGAGCCAAGGGTATGGACAAAATATAGGGGAAACTTTGGCCAGTTTCTCGAAGTACATGGATAAATTTGCTCTCTTATATTTACATTTAGCTGGAACATAGGCAATTCGACTAGGAAATCGATGGAATTAGTGGATACTCTAAAAAGGAGGAGAGTTTATAATGCATGCCTTCAAGAATTTAAATGGACAAGGCAAAGATAACACCCTGCCCATTCGGAATGTTTAAATTAACTCGGGGTAAGACTACAAGTGCTTAATATTCTAAAAAAGATGTGTTATGAGGTATTCAAATTGTACAGTGGTTGAATGCTAAGTTTTGAAGTCAGGCAAGTTGTGAAACAAAAGTTATCGCAAGTTACTTTCATAAATTATTTAAAATTTGGATCAAATGTCTCGGAGCTTTTCTCCCAATCTATAGAGTTGGAGGGCCCACTACCAATCAAATCGAAGGTCAATAAGTCTAATTTCCAACACATTAAATCGTTCGCCAACACGACTTCAAAATAGAGAGATATTCGCGTTTTTGCGAGACCGTCAAACAGGCACATGAGGTGATCGGTGGAGGTTTATAAAATATCATCTTTTTTTCGTTTTTTCATCTCATTTTTTTGTTGAAAACCAGAAAACTCATAGCTCAAGACCTGAAATCGTCCTTAGATGTTGGTGTTCTTGGCCTAAGTTCTTGACGGAAGTTGCTCTACATCGCGAGCCTAGTTTGCCCAGTCGATTTCATGGTGCAGCTTCATGAGTGTTGTGGCAGCAGGGGTTTTGACTGTGTGATGGGATTCTGGGAAGCACTCTAAGCTTGAAAGCAAGGTAAGACTCTCCTTTCGTTGGTTTTAGCTTTGGTAAGCCGCGGATAGTATTTTACGGTAGAAATCCATATCTTTTGTCGGATTGTCGTAGCACTTATCATCCTTGTTATTTACAGAGTTTTCACAGTAATTTTAGTGGTGGGAAGTACAGGCAGAAGAGTGTACGCCACACGGATTCATCAGGAAAAGGTATGTGAAGGCTATTCAAAGGACTCATTTGCATCTTCAGTGCCTCTCACCAGAGGGCTCATACACACAAGGCTGAAGGGGTGTACAATAGTATATGCTAAAACACCAATCATTTGTTAGTCTTGTCTACATAATTTAAGGTATATAAACATGTTGCAAACTGTTCATGAATACAAAAATGCAAAAGAAAGAAGACGTACAATTGTAGATTGAGAAAACTTTTCATTGACGAGAACACCACCAGGCCCATTAGCCTTGATGCTATAACCATCCCTCTTGATAGCGAAGGTAGCAGGCTCCCATATATCAAGATATCGTGTCTGTACAACCAAAAACGATAAGAGCAAAAGAAAGCATAGACAAACCAAAATATTTTATTACATGATCATAAGAAATTGAATAAGGTCATTATGATTTCTCCACACCTAGAAACTCATAAATGTCCTTACCGACAATGAAACTTTATATAAAGCATGACCACTATAAAGGGTTTTCTCGATGCAACTATGCATTACAGGATCTGCAAACATAGAAAGAGAGTTCACATAAGATGAGCTGAAAGTACGTGGAGTAACAAAACACAAGCAAGAACAAGGATCTCTGAGATTTTAGCTTGCAAAGAGATCTTCATGCAAATACAAGACAGGAAACGTATTTAGCTTCTGAGCTCATGACAATCCACGGGCATCACTTCAGATGAAAGAGAGTACAGAAAACTCCCCAAAGAAGTGGGTAAAATATTGCTATCTGACTATTAGAATAGAGAGAAGCGAGCGATGACGGAAGGTTAGTGGATTTTCCCACTGCACAGAACTCAGTACTTAGTAACCAAAACCATTCCCAGATAAAAATATAAAGGGCGAAAAAAAATACAAATCAGACAATAACATATCTAGAAAAATATCCCAGTACAACCCTCTGGGTTGTAGCATCACATGGGAAGAAGAAGAACATGATCAAGCAAACCCTAAATAGGCTTCTTTACACTTTTCTCTAATCAGTAAGGAAAACCAGATCAAGCAAATAGAACGTTGAACACTTCAGAACCTGACAAAGTAGCTAAAAAACGACTGAACCTATGCTAACCATGTACTTTGCCCGTCCAAATTTATGTGATGCACATGGAGTTTAAGAAAGAAAGACTGAGGGTTGACTATGAGGTTATGGTGGGATATGCTTGGGTGGTTTGGCACTTCTTTGGGCAATGTCAAACACTGTGAGAGAGTTGATGTTCAGTTGGAAGAGTGTGAGAAGAAGGAGAAGATGAAGGGCATGGTTCCACTAGCGCTAATGTGGATTGTTTGGAGTGAGAAAAACAGGAGAGCTTTCAAAAGTGTAGAGTCAAGTTTCTTTCAGTTGGGAAGTAGTCTCCATTCCCTTTTTTTCTTTGGGTGCACTCAGAAAGCTCCTTCTTGTATAGATGATTGGGTGGAGTTTGTTTATAGAGAATCATATCGTTTTGTAAATTCTCTACTTTTTAGTAGATCTCTTGTATAAGGCCGTTGTGGCCATGTTTGTGAATGAACATACTTTTACTTGATCAAAAAAAAAAAACTGACTTTTGAAACTTGTGGTCTAAAAGAAGTCACAAATATTTGTGTAGCAAAATAAGTAGTTTAAAGTTATATTGTTTCTAAATATAGAAAGATATCATTTGACACAAACAAAAAAAGAAAATGCATCACATAAATTTGGGGTTGGGGGAGTTGGGGGAGGGGAGTAACAAATTTCATATTTTCACAATTCTCCCGCCATCTTGTCAAACAGAAAAAGCTGTCTTTCTAGATCAGATTATTGTTCTCAAAAATATTACCAAAGGAAAAAAAAATAACGGATTAAGCACTAATTTAAGGTTTCCATTCATAAACGTTTATTTGATATAGTGAGCTTTCAAACTGACAAATCCATCTTTCATGAAGTAACTTGTTTGTTCCAACATGGAGAATAATAGCAACAACTATTAGGGATTTCTCATAGTCTCCTAATATTGATGGAGAGAATATTGACTTCTATAACTTGCAATCATAACAGTCAAGTTTCAAAAATTATACGGGAATAGACTTAAAGTACCACAAGTTATCTTCCTATGCTCATTTGCAAAGACCTTCACGAGTTCACCCTGGAAATCAAAAACCAAAAAGTCATTGCAGTGTTTCTCATCAAGATAAACCTAATAAAATAGAACAGCTTTTATTATAATAGATAAAATAAACCATATTATTTTTGTAGTCTTCCCTTTTTATACTAGAATAAACACCAAAGGATGTTTATAAACAGTGAGAATGGAGTTGAATGGTTGAAATTTCACCTTACACCACTTAGGTGTATGGCCGCCTTCTTCTCCCTATTCACGGGACCTCCCCTCCTCATAAAGAAATACAAAACAGACATAAATGAACTATTCGTCTATTTCTGTTGACAAAAGCCTTGAAATTTTAAGGGAAAAGGCATTAAAACACCCCTAGATAAGTTCATGTCTTCGGTAAGCTTAAGATGTGACATATCCTTGTCTAACCACCTCTTCCAATAATTCATGAGTCTACCTCTACCTCTCCTTGTACCCACTATATCCAATGTCCCACACCTCCTCACTGGGGCATCTGCACATTTCCTCTTCACATGCCCAAACAATCTCAACCTCCTTTCTCTCATCTTGTCCATCACAGAGGCCACTCCCACTTTGTCCCGGATATCCTCATTCCTAATCCTATCGCTCCTAGTATGCTCACGCATCCATCTTAACATCCTCATTTCTAACACTTGCATCTTCTGGATATGAGAATTACTGACTGGCCAACACTCCACCCCATATAACAAAGACAATCTAACAACCACTCTATAGTACTTAACTTTAAGATTTTGTGATACCTTTTTATCACACAAGAATCCGAATGCAAACCTCCATTTCAACCACACCACACCAATACGATGTGTGTTATCATCGTCGATCTCCCCATTTCCTATGATCAAAGACCCAAGATACTTAAAGCTTTCTCTCGTTGGATTAAGAAGGATGGAGTAGAGTGCTTTAATTTTTCGGGGGAAGCATGGAGGCTGATATAAAGAGGCAGCAGGGGATAGAAGCACTACCTTCCGTTTTCGGTTGTCCAATGGTTGCACTTCAATAGCAAGGTAAGTATCAACATCGTCAGCAGTGACAAGGTAAGTTGGTTGTTTTGCCCCTGTCACAACAGTGTCATGTGACCTCAAAGGAGAAATAAAGCAGAAAAGATATGTGACTTGTTTAGCGGGATACCCTCTATATAGTTAAAAGATCCATCTTCCAAATGGCGAACCCACTGCAAGTTCAAGAAGAACCAAAAAGAATAAAAATGTTAAGTTCCAACAGGACAACACAAAGCATGAAAGATCAAGTGATCATGATACAAGTGGAACCAGAGAATCAGAAGCGGCAGTAACGGAAACGAATAAGGAAGAAAGCGAGAAAGATCAAAGCAAGGAACACCTCAAAATTGCAACTGGTTGTTCCATTAATAGAGTAGCCACAAGCTTGGAGTCCCTGTCCAGGATAAGCTTCACCAGAAATTTGGAGACCCTCTATTGCAGGTAGTGCCTCTTCATCTGCGGCTGAACAATTCTCAAGATTAAGGCACAGTAACCACTAACCAGCATAAGGTTTGCCTTATACAAACAAAAAAAACTATCAGGGAACAACACAGTTCTCCAATTGTTTGCGTAATTCCTGGTCAGATGTGGACACTACCCCACGGTGAAACTTCTTCGATTTCACATTTCACTTAATCTTCTTGCAGTTTAAATTATGCTACAACGGCAATCAAGCAAAGACACTAAATTCACCTTCTGAATAGGACGATGAAGGTTCCTCGAGAACTGGTGGCAGGTACGGAGAGTATGATGAGCCTGGATCATCTAGCTGTGATGTGTATGGTGAGCTTTTATTAGTCCAATTAACTGAAGGCTCTCTATCATTTTGATGTCTTTCCATGTCAGAATCATCCATCTCATTGCTGCTGATGAGATCACTAAAAGTAACTTGCTTACTGGATGTTTCTTCACTTTTAGGCTTGGAATGTGTATAACCATGGCTTACTGCCAGTTGTGCTGGTATGACTTGCGCTGTAGTGTTCCTGTAGAATCAGGTGATGTAAAGACCCAAAGAACAAAGTTACTCAAAATTGGAACTTAATCAATAAACAAAGTGAAAACAAGCAAATCTTACAAACCATGAAAATAAATAGAAGTCTTAAAAGCAACCAAAATGAACCATGATATAAGAGCACACTATAGAAGGTGTGACATAAATCCTCTTGCAAAAAGAACCAAGTTTGTACCCACGAAAACAAATGTTTAACCTGAGAAATCAGCAGATTAACACAAACCAGATTACCATGTATGAGGGAGAAAGAAGCAAGATGGGGTCCTATAATCTTGACTATGAATTTATGTTTACAACTGCTTCAGTCCAGAAATTAGTCTATGCATAGGTGATCAAGTGTGCTATGATGCTCTTAACAGTTATGATTTGACTGCAAATTTCTAGTTCACAACAATGTTGAAATCTTTATAGTGGTCTTGCAACTGCAGTAAAAGGGCAGAGGACCATCCCATATAGCTTGACTGGCAAAGACTCTCGTAAAGTTAATGATGTCAGCAAATTAATCCAGACATAGTCGCACATTATTGCAAATAAAATAGTTAAAACAGAAAAGGTTAACGTCAAACCCCAGGAGAGGAGAAACAATGGATACTTAAATATAAATTGACAAGGAAATGCCTTAAAAACAACAGCTAAATCAAATATCCATATTGACACTCAACGATTCAACCATAAAAGCTATAAGATATAACTGATAGTCCAAGAACCGCTGCTTGCAAGAGTATAATCAAGACGACAACGCACATTCACACATTATAATTCCATAAGTTCAAATGGGCAACCTTGATTAAATCTACAAATAAGAATAAAAAGGATATAAAAAATAATGCACAAAGAGCCGACAGACACAATGAGGACAGCAGACAAGGACAATTTAACAAGTCATCACAATAAAGCCTTGAAAGTCTGACGGGTTAAACATGCAAGTTATCTAACCAACTATTCACAAGTAGTCCACATCAGGACCTACTTTATCATTGTCAAGCATCAATTGTTTAAAAGTAAAAAAGAAAAAAGAAAAAAAAATAAGCAGTCTTTGAACTTAAGCTTAGAAGGAAATAATCTACAATAAGTTGAAGCTCAAGTGGTAAACTAGCTGTTGAGATGACAACCTATTTAATGATGAAGGTCAAGTGGTATTTGCTAAAGTGAGAGAGAAACATAAAAAGCTCCAAAAGGCATTTGCCTAAATGTTTTTATTACCACTGATGTAAATTAAGATAATCATTTCCATCACTTGACATAGCAGAAAATGGTTAGATATTGACCATTTGTTGGAGGGGTCGATGCCCGTGGGAGATATGAAAGTAGGGTTTTCTGGGCTACTCTAAACAGCATATTATATTGTAAGATAAAATTATTACTTTTCAAAATCCATATCTTCAGACCAATTCCAAAGCAACAATGCAGTCAAAACATTCCTTTTTAATGCTCAAGAAGATCATACAATTTTGACTAAATTGGGATGAAGGGAATCAACTAGAACCATTAAACACAATTAACCAACAAAAACAAACACAGACAGAATCAACCTATACTAGCATCACAACTGCAAAAAAATAATTATTCTTTTCCTTGATAAGGGAACATACAACAGTTGTTCATCCTTAACAAAATTCTGAGCATTTGAGCTTCTTAATCTTTTCTCAGGGATTAAATTTATTTCACATAATCCATTCAAGGCCACATGATATGAATCATTATTTTTCATCATTTTCTGAGGAACCAGAAATGGTAGTTGGAAAATACAATTTTGTGGAAAGATGGAGACATGATTTGGCCATCAATTTCATCCAAAAATGACCAAACATTTGGAGAAGTCAATGATAACAGAACCCACCACCGAAAGCAGATGGTTGGAATTGTACATTCAGTTCACAGTAGCAGTCTCCATTTGATCAGGCTCACCTGCTTGTAAGAGGTGAATACCTCCCCACGTCATCAGTCTCCAGATTTCTTTCTGCATCACGGTTTAGACTACTCTGAGGATTCCTCAAGGGATCCCAGTCTGTTGTAGTCCGAGGATCTGACGAAAGAGGAGCCTTTTCACTGGAATAGGCTTGTTGTGGTACTAGTTCAAGACCTTCTTTAATCTATAAGAGAACATGAGAAATAAGAAATCCATCGTGAATTTGAGAAGAAATTCCTTCCAACATATTATGTCACTAAACTAACTTACACCAGCAGACTGAGGAGGTGAGTGAGCAAAATTTGACAGGTTCATATCTGATCGCCAAGGTGCCATTTGGTACTGAGATTCCTTCAACTTTGCCTACAAAACGAGTACCTATATATCTTCAAGATGTTCAATTAAAGAAGGGAAGTTTATCTCCACATGACTAGTGGGTAAGAGTTAATAGAATTTGTACTTCAAGCAAACATACCTCAGTAACAAAAAGCTTCTCTTGTAAATGTCTAAACAAAACCTGCAATGCGTTGCTTATTGAGCTAGAAAAACTATATTGGCATTTTAGAATAGTTGACTTAAAATAAACCCTGCTTACATTCCATCTACACTTCACAAATTTGGGAATCAAGTTTTTATTTATTTACGATTTAAACAATCCTCACAATCAATTTCATACATTATCCTTCACTCGTTCGCTCTTACATTGTTCACATGATAAATCTTGAACTTCTCTCACTTTTCTTTACTTCAGCCCAATTAATGGAAATGGAGATAATATGATGACAAAACATTATGGAAGACTTACTGAGAAAGAGGACAAACAAATACAAAACTCGATACCTCAGAAATGATGATATGTTTTACCCATCAAATGAGACTATCTAGTGGTTCCCTGTCTTATGTAAGAAGAAAAACAGCTAACAGCTTATACTGGGTATTTTGCACTGGAAGGATGAGTCCTAGAGGATTAAAACTATAGAATCTGACACTATCTCTAGTTTTAGAGAACCCTTAATTTGTCCAGAAAGACTAATTGTTGGGTATTACAATGAACAGACCCAACAAGAGCTGAATGAATATAGAAGATTCATATAGCCGATTCCGACTAACTGGATATTGAGGCATATTTGTTGCTGTAACGTGGCACTACAGCAATTCCAGCTAATCATATACTCCCTCTATTCCATATTAGTTGAATTTCTAAGGTAATGCATACATATTAAGAAAAACATTCAAGGACAAAATTTGAACCATACTTTCCACTATTGCCCATTGTAAAATCATAAATATAACTTTTCAAGTAGTGTGATTTATCTCCTAGAAAATATAAAACTTCAACAAATGAAAGGGAAAATATGAAAAAAGTTTCAAACATCCATCTTGAACTTTGAACAATACAATTATTTTGAACAATGAAAAATCCCTTAGAAATTCAACTAATATGGAATAGAGGGAGTAACTTCTGCTGAGCTCTGGAAGAATTAATCAGTTTACAGTGGTAAGGTAGAATTTGCTTTTACATATGGCATCTGTAGGATGCAACCCTTGGTGCCTTGCATAAATTATTTTTCCTATTTTTCTGTTGCATCTGGACAGGAAGTGGCATAGCATCTGTGCCTTTAGTAAGTAGGCAGGTCAATAGATAGCGCCATGCTAACCTTGACATTGCTGACAATTGACTGTGCATCAGCTACAGGTGGCTGAAGTGAGTACTCTGCAAGAAGTGGCAGCAAAGATGATACAAATGTTGATCTTTCTTGCTGTGCAGCCTGAAAGAACACATTAACCTCAAAAATACTATCGCAGAAGGGGGGAAATTTTGCAATAAAAAAATCAGATAGCAGCTACTGCTGAATACTTATAAAAAGTGCGCATGCACCATCCCAAGAAAACATCGGGCTAATCCTTAAACGTTAAATCTTTTCAGTATGAAGAATCAAAGCCACACAACAGAAATTGATGGCAAATATGCACCATCCCAAGAAAACATCAGGCTAATCCTTAAAAACTAACTCTTTTCAGTATAAAGAATTAAAGCCACACAACATAAGTTGATTGCAAACAGACACATCGTATAACTAAAACAAAAACCAGATGGAGAGAGGCAAATAGTCGCATGGGTGGGAATCTGGGAGATCCAAATAGAATGAACAAGAAAGGCATATTCAACAAACACAATAATCCGAAAATTAGAATACACAGCATGTTCTTCTCCATATGGATCTAATCATTAACATTAACACACTAATAGATGGAGGGAGGAAAATATGAGTCCACGTGAAGGTGCAGGCATACCTGCAGTGCATATGTCAGGCGTATATTTTCCTCAATTATGTCTTGTCTGTACGATATCGCTTTAGATGCAGCATCAACAAGATCTTGTTGCTGCTGATCAAATGCCTACACAGATGTTAAGAGCAAAGACATCAATAAGTTCAAGCCCAAGTAGAGATGAGTGAAATTGACATAACAGTCACTCTGGCCTACCATGCGCATATAAGCAATTCTCTTTTCCAGAACATATTTCTCGTTGCGAATTTGTGCTTCCTACGAAAAACAAAAACCATTCACTTCAACAATAACATATCAAAACAAAAGTGATGTATTAAAAATACAGGCTCTTCATTACCTTGATGGAATATTCAGAAAGATGTTTCCTCATTTGTACGACCTCCTGTTCATGCTCCTGGATCTTCAAAACAAGATCCTAAAATGATACATCACTAAAATTAGGGGAAAGATTGGTATGATGTGTTATAACATGACATTTACTAATAGAAACAGAGAGGGACCTTCTTCATACTGCTGTTAACTTCGTCCACTGGCATCAAACCTTGTCCAGATAAATTGAGCTGTCTGTCATATTCTCCTTCTATTTGATACCTACCTAAGCCAATCTAATGTCACTGTTTCTGTTTGTATCTATGAAGAAAACTGCTGGCTAAAAACTCTTTACACAAACATTATTAATACTGCATTGGTAACACCTAAGTTGTAATGTCTCCACCTGGTAAACTGATGTTTAGATGATGAATTGTATTTATGTAAATACCTGTTGGGTGAAAATGATGCCGAAGGTGATGAGAAATGAGAAACACCAGAATTATCAGTTGTTGTCAGACCACCAGGAAGTGCTCTGAGTGTACCATTCACCTTGCTATATTCGCTTTGGCTCTCTCCCTGATTTTGCAGAGTAGAGTCTAAATCATTTTGCCTGGGATCTTTTGCAAGTAACATATTACTAGACAAATTACGTCCTATACTATCCATGTTTCTAAGTTCAGGAAGTTGACTTCCCAAACTCAAATTTGATGGATGTGCTCCATCAGCCTCATTTAGATGATCCAATTGACCAACTGAATGAGGAGTTTGACCTTTTAGCTCTCCTGATCTCTGCAAAACGTTGAAATCCTAAATATTGTAAGAACCTTGGAAATGTGAGTAGAGTGAAACTGAATTTCTTATCACAAAATTCACAATACATTATTTCAAAGAGGTGCGGGCAGCACAAATGGTATAATTCTATTAGAAAGGATGAGGCGTCTCCGAAGTAAAGTCTTTGTTGAATTGTGTGACCATCTCATCGAAAAGAATCAAAAAGTAAAGTTTCTAGAGAAAGCACAATTTTATTTATTTCATAATGTCTTCAACAGGCCTCCTCAAGTGCGAGGCTAGATTCTTTATGATGAGTCAAGCACATGGAAATTCTTTTGGATAGTGGGTGGTGGTGAAACTCGAACTCAGGACCATTGCCTATGTATGACCATCTCAAATTATTTAATAATGTCTTCAACAATCATAAAAGTAGAACATCATGAAAATGGCTTGGTTAAATATCTATCAAACAGAACCATGACAGACAGTAGAAAACTTCAATGACAAGCTAGAACTGGCACATAAAACTAATCCATTGAACTCCTTGATGATCATGTCAGTCCAAGGGATAATAATAGTACAGATAATTACCAAAATGTTGGGCAGTACATAAGACATAGCAAGTTATAAATTGCTCTAAATAGTAACGACAGAGAGTTCAATTCTAGTTAAATGCAAGCAACATGCTGTTTGACTGTAGTTCCTTTTTTCTAGGATTAGCATACACCCAAACCTACGTAATTCTTGTGAAGTGAAAAAACATCAACTTAAGCACTGTAGCTCAACAAACAGTAATTACACATATTTTTGATGACAAGGGAAACCTACAGCCGCTACCCTTTGGGTGCGCACGGGGTAAAACCCCTGCTCCTATGCAATAGCTCGCAAATCACAAAGGAGAGGTAACCCGCACTAGGGCAAGCCCGGTGCGACAAGCTCGACACAGAAGGCAAACCTCTTGCTTTCGCTGGCAAGAGGTTTCGAACTTGTGACCTCCAACATGGAAGTCCCAAGACCAAATCACTTGGCCACCCCAAAGGGTCAGTAATTACATATTTTATTCATCTTAAATGAAGCTAAAAGTTATTCTGTCATCCTCCTTTTCTTTTACAGTTAAATTCTCTTTCTTGTTCGATAAATGTCTAAAATCTCGGTTACTAATTGGTTAAATTGTGGGCAATATTTTGAATAATATTCTGTGAATTATTTCATTTCTTTTTGCGTGTGTAATGAAAAATCGGTCAATAGAAGAAACAAATTTCAGTAACAGCTGCTATCTCTTGATCTCCTATGTGCAAACTTATTCAGTGAGAATGAGATGGAAACTTATTACCAGTAATGTCAGCAATACAAAATAACTTTTGTGCTCATCTGTTTAAAAAGATTATGGCAATTGTATAAAAGAATCAAAACTTAATCCCTTATTAAAAAGAAAAATAGATATTGGTGCATTTACTACTTGTACTTAGTTCACTGAAAATTAACGGTGCACTTCTCTAAGAGCATCAATTGCATATTTGTTCACAATAATAGCAAAGCACTGTTGGGACATTAACTTTTCCAAATTGGCAGCTTGAGACTGCTGCAGACTTCCTGCATCTCCTGTATAGACGTAATCTTCACAAGAAGTAGCAAATAGGGTTCCCTTCGCAACTAAAATTTAGTCTGGTCTCCTAGTTATAAATCTGTTATCACATGAGATAATCATCATCTGTCTACGGAAGCAATCTGCAGCAAACACTTGTCAAGAGCTGTAACTGAGATCTCTCTCTGTTCATACTTATCCTTTCTAACTTAATCCAGGCAATGTATTGTAACTATATCTGCATCATTTTTCTAAGAATGGTAAATTTGTAACTATATTTGCATTCTGTTTTGCTTTCCTCCCCCAATCTCCTCATTTCTAAATCAAAGAACTTTGATGATCCATCCACCAAAATATTGACAACCTGCAGCCTCGTAAAGACCATATTGAGGAAAACAACCATCTCTTCCTATATTGTAAATTTACAGCAAAGATTTGGGGAAAGAATTTCTAACCTTTTGGGCATTTATTGGTGTATGTATGCCAAGAATAACACTACAGCTATTGCAAGAATGGCGAAGAAAATGTATACATAAGTCGTCGAACAACATATGGAAGAATTTTACAGCCAGAGTGTGGTGGTGCATCTGGAAAGAAAGAAATGGATGGCTGTTCAAGGACAAGAAGCACGCTGTTATGTTGCATTTTTTTGCTTAATTTTTGGTGTAACATTGCTGTTGTAAATGTGACTGAAAATAGTGTCACCTGCCATGATTCACTTCATTCAGTCATCGCATAGCTTGTAATGTGCTCTCTTGGTCTTGGTAATTTCCCCAGCTAGCATTGCCTTTATGCTGGGTACTAAATTAATAAAAGCATAACTGCAAAAAGATACTGAAACACTACATCCATTTAGTCTTAACCATTATCTGCTTCAGTTCTGAGGAAATATAGGATACTTTTTTTTCACTTCAGTGGATCCTTTCCGTCACCGTACTTTTTATGTGGTAATTATCCAAGTCAACAAAATTATTCTAAAGGACGCTGCTTAAAACCTTAAACAAATTAATAATGGACTAGCAGCATGTACTTCAATGCATGGTAGTTAAATTTTAACAAGGGAAAAGGGTCGAACATACCCTCAACTATTGAAAATAGAACTATTATGCCCTCCGTTTGGCTTTGGTAACAAAAATACCCTAGCAGTTAATTTATTGGCTCAGTTATGCTCCTAAAACCTAACAAACTTCCATGTGTGATTTTAATCCAATGAAAAAACTTTCCATGCTGACGTGGACACCCAAAATTAATGGGGAGGAATATTTATATTTTAGCAAAATGCCACATGGAACCAAATAAGAAGATCTCAGAATAGATGGCTAAGGTTGCAGCGGGAACTTGGTTTGGGACAGGAGTAAGGCTTGTTGGAACCAGGTTAGGTGCCGATATAGGGATAATTGGAACAGGTCTTGGAGCTATTGGCAGTTGACTAAGTAATGCTGGAAAATTTATGAGAAATAAATTGATGAATTGACATTCCAGTAGTTCAAAGAAGAGTGGTTTCCTCAAGATGTACTTGCAAGTGCTGACTAGTTATGTGAACTAAGGCTCAATCTTCTTTTAAGAATCCAAATTTTAATGTTGACAATGTCTTATTTGAAGAATGAAGATTAAGTTGTTGATAAAATCAGTGTTGTGAAAGGCGATCGCCTCGTCGCCAATGGCGAGAGGCGAGGCGACCCGCGACAATTAGCTTTGTGACGAGGCAATCTTCAAAAGGCGACGCCATGGCTACAATGACGACAATGGCGACAAAGGAAAGAAAGGCGTTGCCTTTTGTATTTTCTTAAAAAAAGGCGATCAATTTAGGGTTTTAAAGTTTAAAGGCAATTTTAGGGTTTTCTTTCCAAATTTGCACAGTTGCACTCTTAGACTTCGACTCCAACCAGTCGACTCAACTAGACTTCTCCGGCGACCAGCTAGACTTTTCCAATGACTCCAAAGTCCCACAAATACATATTTCTTCGTTTCTTCCTCTGTTTCTTTTTCCTTCTTCTTCTTCATACTTCAGTTCAGAGTTACTTCTACCTCTGTTTTTTTTCTCACTGTTGACTTTTGTACTTTTTTTTCTCATTCAGGTTCTAGACTTTTAGTATGTATTATCTATTATCAGTTTTTGAATTGAAATATTTGCTAATATGTTATTGCTATTGAGATTTTGATTATTTATATATGAAATTAAATATTTCAATTTTTTGGTATTAATTGGTGCCGCACTTCAAAAAGGTGAGCGCCTCGCCTTGTAGCAGACCCTTGTCGCCTTTTGCCGTCCAAAACACTGAATAAAATGGTGAAAGTTGTGCCAATGTGAAATTGTTTATTGTTCTGTGTTTCCAGTACCATCTAAAGTTAATTAATATTATATTTAGAAAATTCTGTCAAGCTTGTATATGAATTTGTTTTATGTGTTGGCATAGATCTAAGAAAGCAGTTTGGTGTTTGTGCTCAAGTTATGTCAAAAAATTGTTAGCAAAGTTTCAGCTGCACCGGCTGAGACACCAGCAACGACGGAACTGGTGAAGGAAGAACCAGCTTCAACAACAATCTTTTTATTTGGTTTCCATGTGGCTTTTGCTAAAATAAAAAATATTCTTCCCCATTCATTTTGGAAGCATTGAAATATTTTTTACTGGATTAAAATCACATGGACGTTTGTTAGTTTTTTGGGGCATAAATGAGCGAGCCAATAAACTCATAGTGAAGGATTTTTTAGACCAAAACCAAACAGAGGGTATAGTTCTATTTTCAGTAATTGAGGGGTAAGTTTGACCATTTTCACTTTTAACAATTCCTAAGGGTAAACTGAGCATATTTAAGTGGCAGCGGAAACCTAATCGGTACACACAATATGCTATTAACGTCAATTTTACAACATCACAACCACTATGCCTCAAGCTCAAGCAAAAGCTGAGGTCACAAGCTTCAATTTATAGTCTCCAAATTGTTGGTACAACCATGTATGCCTGACTATATAATCATACTACCTTCTACATTTTCACAGTTGAAGAATTATTCAACTTAAAGTAAAGCTAGATGGTCCATGTTGTGGACGCGAGTTAGTCAAATTAATTAAGTATTTAATTATAATTAGTTAATTATATTTTAATAGCTTTCTTTGTTATTCTAGAATAGGTTTTATGTTTCATAGCCATAAGGATTAGGTTAAGCTATAGTTATTAGTTTGGAATAGGATTTAGGTTTCCTACTTTCATAAGAATTAGACTTTCTATTGATGTAATAAGACTCCTATTTAAAGGGGGTTTTGATGAATAAAAAAGAAAGTCATATTTCAACAAGAAAACAAGAGATTAGAGTTCTTTTTTCCATTGAACTCTAGGTTTCAGTCTCCCTTTAATGAGTTGAAGAGATCGGAGTTCTCTCTTCCATTGAACTCTAATGTTTCAGCCTCCCTTTAACGAGCTGAACTTATCTATCGCCTTGTGAATCAATCCTCCCCTAAAGATTCATATCAGTCCACTTAATGAACTGCTACCTTAAAGTAAAAGTACAGAGTAGCTAGCAATAGCTGGCACCTCTATATCAGCTGCTATCCACCAACGATCAAATTTAGGTATGGAACATAGATAATGTCATTAAACATGTGCGAGTCTAGAAAAGGGTATATATTTTTCAACCATCAGACCTACATATATAATAATGTAGAAGTGATACAAAAGAAATGACTTGCATTAGCAACAAACAAAAAAATGGATTCTGGTGAAGGCTACAAGCAAAAGGGCAATAGAAGATAATAGATAGTCAAAACAATGATATTCAGAATGTACCATGTTTCGGAACCATAAGATGTAACGTATAAGACAACTCTGGACCATGAAGTAACAACAAATCTGAATTTTACTTACATATTTTTCAACTTCCAGAATCTTCTTTTGAAGTTCTGTTCTTAATCGATTATTCTCATCAACCTGTAAAAGAAAAAATACATATAGAATCAGCAGACAATCTCTTCTTCTTTTTTTTCTTTTTTTTTATAAGGTAAATTATTTTATAAATGATGGGAAAATCACATATACAAGCCAAGTCATCTACCAAAACAGAGAACCTACAACAAAATATGTTTCTCTACACAAGAACACCAATCCTCTATTCACATTGCACCTCATAGGTGCACCAAAAAGAAATTAGAAATAAGAGACTATTTTGCAACTAAAAAGACACTAGCAACTTCTTCAAATGCTCTCATGCTTCTATCTCCAAAGAACCCACATAATGGTTGACAGAGCAACATCCAAACCGCCATCTTCTCTTCCTCCTCCTGAAGGCCTAACCATACAACACCTCCTTCAACATACACGGCACCACCCATATTATCCCGGAACCAATTTAGGACCAGCGACCATAACCACGTAGCGAGGTGGCAATGCAACAAGACATGATCTTCTCCCAAACATCTACACATGCAGCACCATCTAACATAGGTAATCCTCCCCTTCCTCCAGGTCACTGTTGTCAAGATCATTCCCCTTGGAGCCAACCACGTGAAGAAACGAACCTTCCTAGGCGCCTTAGGAATCCAAATAGACCGGTGTGCAAAATCTGATTCCCCTCTCACTAGCAGGCTCTGATAATATGATTTGACAGTAAATATGCCATTCCTACTTTCACGCTATCTCCACAAGTCAGAAATGTCATACGGTGCATTTTGCCTATATAATAGATCAACCAAACTTTGAAATTTTTCCATCTCCCAATCCTGGAGGTTCCTCCTAAATCTCAAATCCAGTGACCTTCCCCAACATGTATCCCACGCATTTGTTGTGCAATTTGTTCTTTTTGGCACGAGATACTATATATGTTGGGGAAAACAAGCTTCAACTTACTTTCCCACGCCACTTGTACCCCCAAAAACTGATCCAACGTCCATCCCCACCTTGAATAGAATATGACCAATGAATTCTTCCCACCCTTCATAATTCCCCTCCAAAGACCACATCCAACGGAGATGTTATGTTTCTAGTCCTCCACCCCTTTCCATAGTTCCATATTTCTTCACTACCACTTCCCTCCATATAGCATTTTCCTCCACTCCAAACCTCCATATCTATTTTCCAAGTAGAGCCTTGTCGAATACCTTAAGATCTTCCCATTTCTTTGTGAATGTGACAATTTTCTAATTCACTAAATGAAACTTGCTTGTGCCGTCAGATGCTTTCCATCAAAAATTCCACAGATGATTTTTCAACTTATCAGTCATGGTGGCTGGACTTGTAATAATCACATGAAGTACATAGAAATGCTAGACAAAGAGTTTTTTATCAACAGTTCCTTCCCTCATTTCGAGAGGTATTTCTTTTGCCATCCTGCTAGCTGTTTCTCAACTATCTTAACAACCGGATTCCACACTGTAAGATCCTTGTTTGAAGCACCTAGCAGCAACCCCAATTAGGTAGTAGGTAGAGCACCTACTCTATGACTCAATCCCTACGCTAGCTCTTCAATGTTCCACACCTCACCAGTGATATGATCTCACATTTACTGAAATTGACCTTGAGGTCTGAAACAATCTTAAACCAAATAAGGGTTTGCAGAGAGACATCTCATCAAATAAAACCAATGAATCATCAGCGAGCAAGAAATGGGAGACTCCTACGTCGATTTTCCCTCAAATAAGGCAGTGAAACCCCTTAATAGAACTCCTGCAACAGCCATGCTCATCATCTTACTCAAAGTTCTCATTACCAAGATAAATAACAAGTGAGATAATGGATCCCCCATCTCAACCCCCTCGAATTGTCAAAGAAACCATATGTACTCCCGTTTACTATAATAGAGAATCCAGTAGTAGAAATTAAAAATTTGATCCACCTCCGCCATTTCCCCAAAGCCCATCCTCATCATAATGAAATCCAAAAATTCTCAGTTCACATGATCATAAGTCTTCTAGAGATCCAGCTTTCATAACATTCCCGGTTCTCCCTTGTTCTTTCTAAAGTCAACCACTCTATTGGCCACTAACTCTGAATCCAGAATCTATCTCCCTTCCATAAATGCATTCTGAGGGGTAAACACTACCTCGTCCAAAACTTTCTTTAATCTCTTAGAAAGCCCCTTAGATATAACTTTATGGATGCTTCCCACCAGATTAGTGGGCATGTAGTATCTGGCTCGTTGGTCCTCTTTCTTTGGCACAATAGTAATAAAGGAAGCATTAAGGCTTCTATCAAACTCTCCAACTTCTTGGAATGCCTCAATGGTCTCCATAAAATCTCCTTTAATGGTCCTCCAACACTGTTGAAAGAAAGCTAAAATAAATTCGGCTATATCTCCCTCATTTTCTATCCTATCTGGTTAAACACCATCCCCACACTTAGGTCTCTAACTAACATCTTCTCTAAAAAAATGTAAATAAAACCCCACAATAGTTTCGTTCACTTCCTCCTCCCTGATAGCATCCATGGTGGCATACTTTCATTAATGGACTTGGGTGAAGCATTAGATACTAAGGAGATCAAGAAGGTACTTATCGTGGAAGAAAAGCCCAAGAATGATCCCAATAATTGCAGCAACGAGTGGGCTAAGTGCAACGCATATTTCATGGTCCAAGTCCGAGCCCAAGAGGAGAAAGTCTGGGGCCACATGGAGCGCCCAAAGGAGCTTATTTGCATTAAAGACAAGGGTTGATTTGCATGATTAAAATGGCTGAAATCAAGCCCAAGATGGGCAGAACATCACACCCAAAGTAGGGTTGAATTGCACGCCCAAAAGTGTTACTTTAGGCTTGTGTTTTGGTGCAAATTTTAGATACTTTTTTCCTTATACTGTTATGTAGTTTAGAGAAGAAGTGCGACATAAATTTTTACTTGTTTTCCTAGTTTAAAGTTTCCTAGTTAAGTTTTACTATTTACTATTTTCATAAGAGTAGAATTTGAATCCCATGCTATTTGGGACAGGGTGTTCGAAACTTCCCCTATATATAAGGTTGGATTTTGTTCTTTTTAGGCAACATTATTATTAATATTATTTGCGAGTTTCTCTTCTTTACACCTTTGCATGTTGGCTACTTGAAATTTATCATACAAGCTTAACAGAATGATTTCTTTTAAGAGGTAAGATTAATTTTGTGTTTGATATCTACGGTTCTTATTCGAACTAATTGGAGAATGTAACTAGTCTTATACGATTATTGTTTTTCATTATTCAATTAGGGGTCCAGATCAATTCGTATCTAAGTTCTTGAATTGATTCTACTAGTAGTAACATAATTAGTCTAAACCCACTAATTTTAATTACTAAATTCAATTAGGATTCCTAGCACTTTATATTCAAAGTTTGGGAATTTTGTTCTCGAATTTTGTCTATCAATAATTTCTTGTCTTTAATCTTCGTATTTTCGCTTCCGCATTATTTTCTTGTTTTCCTTTCAAGTAACTCGATTCTTGTAACACCCCGTCAGACACAACTGCATACTTCTATTGACTCAAAACAACTCCTCCTCTTATTCGCTACTGCCTACCATGTGGAAAAATTTAGTATTAGCATCCCCTTCTTTTAACCACAACGCCCTAGATTTCTGCCTCCAAATAAACAGCCTTAAATCTTATAAAGAGACCTGATCTCATAACTGAAGCAGTCTCAAGAAAAATTTGGGGGGGGGGGGGGGGTCACAAGGCATAAAGGATCCACATATGACCAAGTTATTAGGAACATAAGAATGAAAGATCTCCGTTTATCCACACTGCAAGTTACTAAAAATTCAGCTAACCAACCAAGAGAAGAACAAAGGAGAAAACAAGAGGATTAAAACATTCTCATATAAATTTTCAAAATAGTAAAGCACTGTTCTGTCTGATTCATGGTCAGCTCCAGCTCCTTCCAAACATCCTGGAAGGATACATGTGTGTACTAATAACAGTAATTGGTAAATAGTTCAGCAGTCAGCCTTGAGTACTACTTTCTTATGCACACAAGCTTAACTTGAGATGACAGAATGCCGGGGGGGGGGGGGGGGGGGGGGGATCTGGAATTTTTTCCAGTTTTTGAAAATTGGAAGAACCTTTCAGAAATTGTCAGTTTTTTGATTGATACACATGCTGATAATTTCTAAGAAGACCAATTACTATAAACTCTGAGAAAAAGAAAAATATACCAAGGGCCTGTTTGGACATGATTTTAAACCAGTGATTTGAAATCAAATTGATATGAAGTTGAAATTTTGTTTTGACATACATTTGAATTTCTTAAGTTGTACTTTTTTTCACTAGATTTCATAGGCCTCATTTGTTTTAATAAAGATTTAGACATCTAAATGATTAAAATGTTGTCTCAAGATATGAACATTAAATGATTAAAACTGTTTGTTTTTCAACATCTGAATGTACATATTTTATTTATATGTACATAATAAATATACAATTCGAATAAAAATTAGTTAAATATTTTTAAAAAATCATCATTTGACAAAGAAAAATGAAACATTGGTGCTTGCTAGTGATGGTGGAGATAGTTTGTAATGGTGGTGGTGATGGTAATAGTTGTTGTTAGTGCCTAGTAATGATGATGGTGATAGTTGTGAGGATGGAGGTGATTGGTGTTGTGATGACTGTCATAATGGTGGCGATTGGTAGTGGTGTTGGTGGTTGTAATGGTGAAGTTGGTTGTTGTTAGTAGTTGGTGGTGATTGAAAAAATGTGTGGTGGCTAATGATGTTATTGTGGTAGTTGGCGACGGTGCTAGTTATGATGATGGAAGTGGTGGTAGTAGAAATTGACCGCAGTGATGGTAGTGAGTAGTGACTGATAATAGTGGTGGAGATGGCTGCAATGGTGGTGGCGATCGAAGAATGTGTGGTGGTAGCTGGAGGCGATGCTAATTGTGATGGTTGAGTATGTTAGTAGTGGTAATTTACTGTAGTGGTGATAGTAGTGGTGGAGGTGGCGTCAGCTACAGAGATAGGGGTGGGGGTGGTAATGGATATATAATTATAATGATGAAGGATATTAGTGCGGTAGCAACTGACAGTAGTGGTTACCAACGGTGGTGGTTGTGATGGCAGAGGTAGTTGGTGGTTGACGACAGTAATGGTGGGGGTGGTGGTTGTGATGGCAGAGGGAGGTAGTGTTGGTGGCCTGTGGCTGTGGATAGATTGATGGTTAATATTATCCACACAAGAATACCTCTTAGTGATATTAAAACTTTGTTCTAAATCTTAATGATGTAGACTTATTTAGATCAATTAAGTGCTTCAAATCTTAATGAAAACAAATGCACTTAATGGTCTAATGTTTGAACCATTCAGATTCAGACCTCCATTAAGTGCAAACAAATGAGGCCTTAATGCCACTAGATTTAGCTCAGAGAAGAGGAATTGTAATAGGAGAAATAGGGGTATGGTGGCGTTCTCTAATTTCATAGAAGATATGAGCCTAATAGACAACCAGCTTGAGGGTGGTAATTTCACATGGTTCAAAGGGGATAATCATAAGATAGCTTCAAGAATCGATAGGATCCTTATTTTTAACAAATGGGATGATAGCTTCAGCAACATCAAACAGCTCCTTCTTCAGAGATTAACTTCTGACCACTTCCAAGTAGCTTTACATGTGGTACTTGTCTCAGAATAAACATTATTTCAAGTTCGAAAATTGGTGGTTGGGTAGTGAAGGATTTATTGGTAGAATTAGTGAATGGTGGAACTCTTTTAATTTATGGGGAGACCTGACTACATTAAACTGAAATCTCTTAAAATAAAGCTGAAGGAATGGAGCAAGAGTGAGAAAGGGAATTTGAAGTCTCAAAGGAAGAAATTATTGGGGCAGATGGAAGATATGGACTCAGTACTTGATCATAGAGCTTTGACAGAGAAGGAAATAATAACAAAGACTGCTATTTTATATGGAGCAGGAGGAACTTGTCGAGAATAAAGAGATTGAGTTTATGGCTTAAAGTTGGTGATAAGAATACTTAGTCTTTCATAAAATGGCAAATGTTCATAAGAGGCCTTTTTAAAGGTCAATGAACACCACATGTAGTTCCCTCTTCCTTTCCCTATATTTCTCCACCCGTCTCCGCACAAGATGGATGGCTTCAGTAGTCGATTGTCCCGACATGAACCCAAATTGATTCTCGGAAATGGACACCCCTCTCACCCTCATCTCCACCACTTTCTCCCAAACCTTCTTAGTGTGGCTTAGCAATTTGATACCCATGTAATTATTACAGTTTTGAATATCACCCTTGTTCTTGTACAAAGGAACCATTGTACTCCACCTTCATTTGTCGAGCATTTTTTCCGTTTTAAAAATAAAATTGAGTAGGATATCGAAACATCCTAAGGCGATGCATTAAGAGCCTGTTTGGATTGGCTTATTTGAAGTGCTTTTAAGCCAAAATATCTTTTAAGGATAAATTAAAAGGTGTTTATAAGTACTTGTTTTTAAGCCTAAAGGACAAAAAAGCCAAAAGCCATAAGTTAGTAATTCTAACTTATGACTTTTGGCTTTTTTGTCAAAAGCAACAAGCCTATCCAAACAGACTCTAAATAAATCGCGCATCTCCATGTTCTTTTAATAAATAAATGTTTATGATTACTTACTATTACAAGCTTTCAAATATAAATAATTTTACAAGATTCACTGGTCCAAAAAATCACCAATAATCGTAACTAGCTTTTCTTTAATATAATCCTTCCACATGGTACGAACAATCTATCCACAGCGAGCATGGGTCTTTTTTTACAAAATAAGAAGTTATGGATCAAGTTTTACATTTTAAAAGATTTGAAATTTGAAGTTCTACCTTTTTTGGAGAATTTGAGATTTGAAACTGAAGTTAAAATTTTGTGCACGCTGATTTCAAATCAAAATTTGAAATTAGGGTCTCAAATCCTATGGACAAACACCTACTAAGAGACCTACCTTGAGCAAGACCAGAAACCAAAAAACTATCATTACAACCATAATAATGCATTGCTCGACACAACCATGGCCTTTTTCACACTTAACAAAGATTGTTGTAAATAAATGCAACTAAGGAAGACTGATTCTAGACTTCCGGTTCCCAAGAGAACCTTTGGCTATTCGAGTCATTAACAATGTATTCATGTTGCCAACAGGAGAAGGAGCCTTGAGAAGATGATTGAAAAAAGCAAGAGCAATTCAAACAGGTAAAGAAGAGATTAGTTCTCATACCTTCTTTCTTCTTTCAACTTTTTTCCTTTTTCAGTCAATAAAAGGACTGCTACATGAAACCCAATGGGTTCTACTTTGATACAATTTGAGCGGGCATTGCTGGTGAAAGAAAAGGCCTACATGCAAATTATCTTTGACTATTGGACCGGACAGTGACTGATGTATCATTTATCTATCTCTCAACTACGTTTTACAATTCAGTTTGCACAACATGGCATAGCTTGTTAAAAGGAAGGCCTAAAGTAATCCATCTTGGACAGGACAAAGATATAGGTCCAGCGCAACAGTTTTATCTAACATATGATTCAACATTGATCCTATTGGAATGATTGAAGTCAATTTACAGTTTTAGCTTCTATTTAATTATCTTTGCAGAAAAGGCCTATATGCAATCTTTGACTCTTGGACCGGACAGTGACTGATGTATCATTTATCTATCTCTAGACTACCATTTGCAATTCAGTTTTCACAACAGCTTGTTAAAAGGAAGGCGTAGAATAATCCATCTTGGACAGGACAAAGATATAGGTCCACGGCAACAGTTTTATCTAACATATGACCAAGAGACATTCAACATTGATCCTATTGGTTTGAAGTCCATTTGCAGTTTCCATAGCTTCTACTTGAAACAAAAAAGAAAGTAGACTCATCATCACAGTCAGTAAAACCATTCTGTGAACAGATGAAACAAAAATAGAAATTGTTCCCAATAGACTGATCATCACAGTCACTACAACCATTCTATGAACACATACAGACATCCACGTGGGGAAGGATTAGCAAACCTGTTGCTTAATGGTGGCTTCAGCGGCTTCAACTGCTTTCAGAACCTGATACAATCCATCATTGTTCTTGGGATTATTTGAATCATTCAAATTCCATCCCGCAAGTTTAGGCACCAAACTATCCCCTCCATTTTCCATCTCCCCCCCTCTCTCTCTGCTCCCTCAGCTCTCTGCCTTCAACCTTCCAACAATTGTCTGCTTTACTACAAGAAAATTCAAAAGAGGCATAAAAATCCCAATCTCTATCAGAAAATGGTGTAATAAACCATGACAGCTACAATTTTGACTCATGTATTTCCCCATAGTTAAAATAAAACAAAACAAAAATCAAAGAAAATGGCAGAAACGAAACAGAACTCCAAAAGCCATATAAATAAATAACATAATAAAAAGAAACTTTAAAATAAGGATAATTACCTCAGTTCCCAATTGAATACATCGATATAGACATGAGAAGTAGGGGAAAATAAAGTTGATTGAAATGGCAGAATACGTAAATAGATACAGGAAAAGAAGAAGAAGACTTGAAAATGGTGGTTTGGTGGGTGCGGGTTAGTCTAGTGAGGGTGTGGAGGCATGTGGGATTTATCTGTCTTTCCCCCTTTTCTGTCTTCTTTGTTACTTTTGGCTTCTTGCCTGAAACGAAGTTAACTCAGAATTTCTGCCTCGTTGCCATTAGTTTTACTTATATTTTCTTTAAATCATTTTGTTAGTATGACTTTTTCTTCTTTTTCGTGAGAATACTACAGCTCGGGGTGTCCAAGGTTTGGTTTTTGATTAAACCAAAATCAAATTAATTTGATTGGTTTTAAAAATTTAAAAATAAAATAAAATAAAAACCATCGGTTTGGTTCAAGTTTTCAGCTGATGACTAACTATAATTAAATTGATAATAGTAAAACAACACATACACGAGACAACTATTTCAAATAAGCACTAGGAATCAACAAATTTCTCTTTACTATCACAATATGAATGTATTTGAATCTTCTATGAAACAGTGGCAAGCTCTCTCACACCGAAGAGGCTCCATAGGCACACGTACACCTATGGCCCGTAAACGTACTTTTCCACCGGCAAAGGCTGCCAACCTGGCCCAACGGCAGCAACACCAGTAGATACAGAGAAGATAGTTACACCGGAGAATGGGATTAATAAACCACTACCACCCATCCAACTCTCTCAATGGGTGGAAGGTGCAAGTAGTGGATCTAAGGCACATCAAGCTCCGACAAAGGGATTACTGTTGAAAATGAAGCTTCCAGTGTGGCTACAACACCAGACCCAGCTCAAGAAGGCGTTGGGGGTATACATGCGGCAGGGGAACTCACGCTTTCTACGTGGAGCATACCTACAACGTTTGCTACTGCCAATCGAGCTCCGAACAAAGGTACACAAGTTAGCTACTTTCCTCCAGTTTTAAAAGAGGGGGTTAAGTTCGTAAAGCTAAATCCAGAAGCATTGGAACAACAAACTAAGAAATGGGACTGTGCAATGAAGGGTATGTAGTAGGGAAGAACACCCCATTTAAACAAATGCTCAAATTTATGTATGCTATCTGGAATTTTGTCACAGCACCTAGGGTCCTCCATGACAAAGGATACTACATATTCAGGTTTGAGGATGAACATTATAAGCAAAAGGTCCTTCAAAATGGCCCATACACTTTTGATTCTCAACTGGTAGTTCTTAAACAGTGGAAGCCCGACTTTCGTATGGATATGGGTAAGGAGTCAATTCGACAAATGTCATTGTGAGTTACCTTCCCCAACCTACCAATTCATGACTAGTCCACTGAAAGCCTAAGTAGAATTGCAAGCTATTTGGGGAAACCAGTGTGTATTGATAGGTTGAATGCTGAAGAAGGAAGGATCTCATATGCTCAAATACTGATTGAATTGGATGTGACCCAACCCCTGCCTGAAGTAATGTTTATTGAGAAGTCTAATGGAACTACTAGAGAACAAAAGGTGGACTGTCAGTTTCAAAAAAAAAAAAAAAAAAGAGGCGGACTGTGACTGGTGGACTGAATATTGCAATGAGTATATGATCATAGGCCATGAAACTGAGTATTGCCCTCTGAACACTAAAGTTCCACCTCCCAAAGTAGTTATACAAGACAATGGAAAGGAGAAGATACAGGCACCTACTCAGTGGCAAGCAAAACTATAGTCATTAGTCCAGCCAGAGACAGTCATACCTTTGGGAAAGCTGAATCACCAGCTATACTACAGGATAAGGTCCTGAGCACAGATACAAGACAGAAGCAAGGAGAACTGGTAGCTGAGACTTCACAGGGGGGAGATGACCTCCAGGACTGATGAACATACTGACCTCAGCTTACTGGGGTTTGTGGGTGAGTATGCAGAAGAAAAGGGTCCTGATCAGCCCTCAGAGCCTCCACCATGATCTTTTGTTCCTGGAATATAAGAGGGCTGAACCAGCCCTATAAGCAGAAGGAATTGAAATCCTTCCTGCTTAAGAATAAGATAGATCTCCTAGCTGCTTGGATACAAAAATAAAACAAAGAAGAGCTGACAAGGTTAAGAAGTTCCTGGGAGCTGAGTGGACTTGAATAGAGAAGAGACCACAAAACAAAGAGAAACCATTAAAAAACCACAAGCAATGTCCAACCGAAGTGATGGTTTTGAATAGAGATTTTTTATTTAACAGATTCAATCACTTGAAATTGAGTTGTAGTGCTCCAAGTCTTATTGAATCCCTAATCAAAAGGAAATAACTCTTTATTTTTTGTCTGCGAAAACAAAAGACCAAATAAGGAATTTTGTTGACCCGGGGAAGGTATGAGGAATCCCCGAGTCTCGTGGTTTTAGCACGATCGCTTTTATGGACTTATACTTGCTTACAAGAATTTTGGATAAATTGTTTTACAAGCCATGATGTGGTCGCACTTTTATTGGTCTCAACATAGATGCGTAACCGCATTCATAGTCTTGACATACACCAACTTAGAAGCATAATTGTTTTCTTCGCTCGAGTACATCGGACCTAATAACCTTTGTCTACACGTCTTGGTTAGAGTTAATGAAGTTAATTATTAGAACAATTTTGGCCAAGGTGTGTCACCGCATCCTTGAATTTCTTTTAAGTATCTCAAAAAAAATGTGTAACCGCATTCTTAATCGAAACAAACATTTTAAAACGTGCCTAACGCTCATCTAGTTTTTGAGGCATTTGTTCGTCTCTTGTAATTTGAGACAACTAAACTTATCCATTTTTTCACTCTTTCATTTTTTATTCAGAACAAGCCTTGGATTAATCCGCAACTCATCAAGCTCGCAGTTAATAGAGCCTTCACCATGTCATACTTGGAGGATAAAGCCCCCGGAGGCGATCCAATATTTCACAATTTCCCATAATTAAACATTCAACAAGAATAATTACAAAGATAATTTAAATACTCAATGTTTTTACACAACTATTTACTCAAACTTATTTCCAAATAACATGTAATCTGCTCAATTGCTAACCATACTCATTGAATACCGAAAGCACAAAAAGACCTCCAACGTTAGCTTTTAAAGCTTCTAAAATCTTGAAGTCTTAGACCCATTATTTTATCCTTATATTACTAAATTGTAGATAAACTTAACTTCTATGTTAGCTCATAAACAGTAAGGAAATAACAAAATTATGCAGTCTTTTTATTGATTAACATGTATTCCAATTAATTTTTAGTCTAAAACCAGAATCCACGATCTAGTCAGGAATTCATGTCTATAATCTTTAATCTGGGTAGCTCACTAATTTTCTTCGAACATTCATAAGTATAGAAGCAAGTGGTATCACAAACAGTAGTAATATGAAACATTCAACTTAATCAACCCTTGAACAAGAAAAACATACAAATCGCAAAAAAAACTGCATTTAACATATCAGAAGAAAAATCAGCGCCAAAATAAGCGGTAATATAAAGAAATGAACCTCACAAATGAATTTTTGAGCTGAAAACAGGGACCTTAACGTCCCCAATGACCTCGACAAGATTCCGAATTTTTTTTAACGAAAGCCCACTTGTTCTGACTGAAAATCTTGCGGATCTAGAATAATCCAGCTCGTGTTTTTGTCAATGAAACAGAGTAATCAATGAAAAAAGATGGTCTGTGAAGCACTGGGAGGGGATATTATGAGATTGAGAGAGATGGTGTATTTGGGGTTGGTCTTTCGATTTTCAGGTGAAGAGTTCACAGGCGTTAATGGATGAACCGTGGTAGAGCAGCAGCGGAGCTGTGGTGGTGCCGTCGTCAAACTCCGGCGTGCACGTGAACTCTGTGTCTCTCCTATCCTTGCTCTCTATCTCTGTCCCATAAAGTAAAGAAAATTGCTAAGTCTCCATATTTTTCCTCTCTTCGATCTCTCTTTTGCTCTCCTCTGTATGTCTATCAAAAATTTTTAGGTCTTCTTTTCTAGAATTTCAGAAAATTGAGAAGAAGAAGGGCTGGTAGGTTTAGTCGGGTTTTTTCTAAATAACCATTGACCCCCTAACACCTTGTTTGGATGGTTGTTATATGAAAAGTCTCATTTTGTCTAATAATCACATTGTTATTATAATATTTTTTATTTTATTTTTGTGTATTATTTAATAATTATATTTCATTTTTTATCTTAATTTTTCATAGTAACTTTACCTTATACCTTATTTTTTTTGTAGGTCATTCAAATTATTGATATGTGACATTATGTAACGACGAAGAATAATTTAATATATTCAAACAGTATTTATTAAAATAATATAATACAATACAACACAATATAATATACGACGATATAATACATAACAATCATCCAAACGAAGTGTTGTTGTAATAGAAATGATTTGAGAGATAAAAGAAAATTACCTAGCATAAGAAAGTAGAATATCATTGATTTCAAATTATGAGCATGTTGTTGGGTCGTGTGAAAATTAATTTTAAAAAGTTGAACAGCGATGACAAAGAAAAATTCTAAAAAAGCTCATAATATATTAAATTGATTTGATCAATGAATCTACGTAGACATAAAAAAAATGAGAAATAATGTCCCTTAGATAACACTTATTTGATGGCTACAAATGTTATTGTATTATTGTAAAAAGAAATTATTCTCAATTTATAGAGTACAAAACATTTTCTTTCAAGAAAGAATTACATAAATATGGAAAAAAAATTATTTTTCTTTCATAAACTAATTTATCAGTATTTTTTTTTTGAAATGGTTCTTTCATCATGTATTATTCAGATAAAAAACGAGTATATCGGTAATGAGAGATGGAGGGTTAGTATCTCACTCCATCAAACCAGACATAGAAACAGATTCTCTAGCAATACAATGAGCAACCTGATTCGTTGATTTCTTAATAACCGACATAAAGAAGAAAAAAAAACTCTTTGATAAGAGTTTACGATCAAAAACTAAAGAATCAAAATAAGAGTAATTCACCAAATTTTCTTTCAAGATTTGCTTCACGAGTAAATTATTAGTTCCACAACCAACCTCATTCTCCCAAATCGTTCCTTTAGCCAAATAAGAGTCTCATGCACCCCTATGATCTCAGCCAACAACGGGCTAACAACACGATCAAGAAATATATATACTTTTTAGCAATAAATTGACCAAAGTGATCCCTTAGCACCATGCTTATCCCGCCCAATCGATATGAATATCATAAGAGGCATGGGTATCAATTAATTGTGCCAAGCGGAGGTTGCTCCTATTTAGTAATCATATTGCGACAGCAGCAGACATCTCGCCTCCCAAATTGACACACCTTTATTTCTCCATCTCCTTCTTCGCACGGTACAAAGTGGCAGCGGGCATACTTTGTTTATTATTCCAACATAAATTATTTCTAGCTTCGTACAAGCTCCTCAAAATCATTTGTTTATTATTCCAACATAAATTATTTCTAGCTTCCTACAAGCTCCACAAAATTATGACCTTCTCAATTTTTATTTTCGCGTTGCTCTTTCTTTGTTCTTCAAATCACTCTCAAAAATACCTCCATAATCTCATGAATTAAATAATTTTTCTGTTCATTTTATTCCCATTGATCACCACCAGTCTCAGGATCTCATAACCCAGCAATTTCCTTAAACATAAATCTTACAAGAACCCGCAATCATCTCAACAAGAAGTATTAAGGTTAAAAATTAAGAACTAGACAACCATTGCTAATCATAGAATAATTATAACCCACACAATATTTTTTTGTCCTAAACAGTAATAACAACATAGTTAACCATCAAGACTCTGTGGTCGAAGGCCTAGACATGAAATCTCCCATCAGTCTACAATATATTATATAATGAGAACAAGTCTATAACTACTCGATTAAGAAATCTAACATACCTGAGCGTCAAACTGTTACAACAAATAAGTTGTGCCGCTGATGATCTTTCTTCTTATTCACAATTCTGAAGTCTAAATCAATTACTAATGAAAATGATAAGAGTAATTAATAAGCTACTCTTTCAATAAATACTTTGAAATTCAAACTCACTAGTTCTATCCTCCAATCTACTCAAAAACTCTATATTTTGGAAGGGTTAGATCAATTTCTAGTCCCAAGGACATAATCTATCAACACTAACTCAAATTCAAGAGATTTTCAATCTATTAATTTCCTTTACACCAGAAAATTCAACCTAAGTTAACTTCTTACGCCCACCGTGACCAATCTAATGTTATTCTAAGGATTAAAGAATCAAATGAGCGTTAGATTGATGGAAGGACTTACCTTGAAGGAGGAAATCAATTGAAAACTGAAGAAATCATCTCTCCTTGATCTAGCCTGACCTTGGACGAGTTTTGGAGTAAAATAAAATTTTAGGTTTGAAAATTGAATTTAACTGCGTGTAGCCCGCTATAGCTATCTCATTACAACGACCTAATTCCTATTATATAGGCCTCAGCATTTCAACAAGCACAAACTTCAGTAAAATGATCATAACTTTTTACTCCGCATTCCAAATGATGCAAACTTGGTGGCATTAAAAAGAAAACTCGTAGAACTTTAATTTGATAGGTCATGGGACACCTCATTATAGATTGAGAGATATGGTCATTTGAAGTTGACCTTATTTAAACTTAAGCTTGAAACTAAATCGGCAAGGTACTTTCAACTTAACTTTATAATAGGAAATTGTAAGACCTTAACTCATAATTAATCCACTCGAATACTAAGAAGTTGATCCTAACCCTATTACGAATGAGATTTGTATGCCCTTACCGCATATATTTTCAGTAACGACGAAATAAGTCGTTACAGGATCGAATTTGGGGTGTGACAAGTAGATCCCCATAGTGATTTCTTAGGCAGAAATTATACGAACTCTTTTTGGGTGACCCTTACTAGCACCGTATGAATTACACTTGATGTTTACTTCCTTTGGTAAAGCCTAATGCATCTTCTTAGAGTATAGGATTGCTTTGTATTCTTTCATCTTTTGTATCTTGTCTGGCTAGGTAATTGATATTAGGAAAGTCACTTTAATTAACTATCAAATGTTAGCAGTGACTCGATATACTAATATGTAATCAGTAAAAGTCTCTTATTCCTTTTTTTCCTTCTCTTCCACAGTTACCATAGAATAATTATTGATATTGCTTTATATATTAGTTTCAACCTTGAAAAAAATTGAGTATTCCACCAAACAATTATGATTTGAGACAATTGAAGTCCTTCTATGTGTATTTTTACTCAATCAACAAGCGGACTCCATAGCTTTGTAATTATAGAGAAAAATGTTGGTCGTAGTCTTTAATTATGAATTTTTTTTGTAACAGTAACACTTAGAAGCCAAACTGATGCTTATCCTCCTAATCACATCATCAATTGAGATTCTGAATTTTCATGCCCTCCACAAGAAAAAATTCATCTTGACGAGCAACTTCTTCAAGCGGTTAATTATGTGATCTACTCTTGCAATAAATCTTTGCTTTGATAATAGTGTTTTTGTCGAATTCAATAGTAATTTTAGTTATTAGTAAAATAAACACCAAATCAACTTCTCTAAAAACGGATAACACTAGTTCTAATAAATAGAATAGAACAATTGATAGCTTGTCAGCAACTAAGTCTCCGACGGATCAATAAATTCAATTGCAAAAACAATCACTTATTACTTGTGATCACGTACACATGTGTGTCTGTATTTAGTGAAAATATGGAGCGAGCACCACAGAGAACAATTTTCCCCATATATCTACGTCCGTGATTGCAATGTTATATTCTCAATGCATACAACTTTTTTATAAAAAGAACAACCTAGGTCATTGCAAGATAAATCTAGAGGAGACCTTCTCTACTGACCTGCTTGCATTGGTGCCAAACTATACTACCTTTCTTTTTGGTCATGAGTAGTCTCCACGCGATAACCTCGCTATGCGAGCTCATCGCAAGGGCCCTTATAACAATTTTATTTATCTTAGACTAAATTCATTTTTAAATTCTCAAATACTCATTCAACTCACTTTCAAATTACTTGCCAAACACTTGCATATATTGATACACTTACTAATATAGGTCATAAAATTTACGTTTCAAATATATTTGTCATCAAATAAATATGTGAAAGCTCCAAAAATGTCAAAAATATTTTGAGATATTATAATTAATTAAATTTACACATCATAAAATATGAATCTTTCTTAGTCAAAAGACATAAGAAAACATCTCTCTTCAATTTAACAACAAAATTGAAGAATCTCAGCAATATTTTTGTTGTTGTTGTAATCGACTAATTTTTTTACGGGATAACGTCCATCTCTATCCAACAAAGGCAGAACAAAATGAAAGGAAATCACTTAGTATTTTAGTTTCTACTGAGATTTGAACAACTTCATCATTTTTAACTCATTTCATTGCCTATTAGGTCACACCCTTGAAGGCAATCTCAACAGTATTAGTGTATCTATAACTTAAATCTAGATATAATTACACTCTAGTACAACTTATATAGTTATTTTACATAATTTAGCCAATTTTTTCAATACTTATCTACATTGACCCAATTTCATCATTCCTCCATAGTGAAACTCCACCATTGCTAACAACAAATTTTCATTATTTTTCTTTGAGATAAGTGTCAAAAACACACCTAAACTATTTTTCTTTTTTTGAGTTTCATACTTAAACTATTGAGAGTGTGGGTTTCATACCTAAACTATCACTTATTAGTTTGAGAAACACACTTCTCTCTTCTATTTCACTCACATCATGGTGTGTGCACTACACTCTTTCTTTCATTTAAAAAAATTATCACATCACACTCCACATTAACAAAATACTTTACCATTACAAAAATTAAATAAATTATTAGTATTAGTTAAAATAAAATATAAAATATTTTTCTTATCTCACTTCAAAAAAATAATTATAAATAAAATATAAATATTTTTTAAAAATTTCTTATAGGAAATATTTTTAAAAAAATTCATACTTCACCCCCTCCCCACTCCTTCCTAAAAAGATGTTATTATTTTTATGTTTTTTTTAAAAATAAAATTATACCCGTCCCATCTAACCCTCCGCTCCTAATTTCTTTTTATTTTTTTAAAACATTTTTCTCGTTTGAAGTTAGATATTTACAAATATTTTTAGGAAAATATTTTTTTCTACTTGTGTACCAAATATAACAGAAATAAAATTTGTATTTTAAGAAAAGTCTTGCGGCAAGTAAATAATACTTTCCTAAAATCATATGTATCTATCTAACACACAATGAGAAATTTTTTTGAAAGCGGAGGGTTAGGTGGGGCAGGTAGATTTTTTTTTAAAAATAAAATAATATCTAAATTATTATTTGACGGGGAGGGGGTGAAGTAAGAAGTTTTTTTAAAAAACTTTTGTAAAAGAATTTAAAATTAAAACTAAAACTAAAAAGTTGGGGGGGGGGGTTATGATGACAGGAAGTGATGGAGTGGGATAAAAATATTTTTACGCCCAGCAATTCCCATGCTTTCCTTTGGTCAACAACCAACTAAAATCTTAAAAGGACGGGGTTTGTCGGGAGGGGAGGTGGTGGATTGGGTGAGAAAAATATTTTAAATTATATTTTTTAAAAAATAATTTTTTTTGGGGGGATAAAAATATTTTAGTCTTTAACTTTTAATTAATATTAATAGTTTATTTTAATTTTTGTCAAAGTGAATATTTTATCAATGTGGCAAGGTTTTTACAAAAAATAGAGAGAGTAGAGAAAGTGTATTACACACACACCTCAGATGTGTGTTTCTCAAATAATAAGTGATAGTTTAGATATGAAACTCGCACTTTCAATAGTTTAGGTATGAAACTCAAAAAAGGAGGATAATTTAAGTATGTTTTTGACACTTATCTCTTTTTCTTTTACAAATTCGTATCAAAAACACCTATATCTGCTACCTTCTATCATGAAAAATCGGATAGACCTAACTACCCAACGTTCAATGGGACTGAAGTTCTATTCCAAAATCATCTAAATAATTCACCTTTGATCTTCATCTCAATCGACTTATCAAAACACTTATTTTCTACATTGCTTCATAATGAAACTTCACCATCACTAGCAACATATTGTTATATTATTTTTTCACAAATCTAACAGAGAATTGGTGTTTAGCCATTGTTGAAGCTTGAAGCTTCAAAGTTTGAAAATTAAATATTTGTAAATAAACTTTGTTTTAAATGGGTATTGTTGTAAAAAACCGATTACGTATTGAGGAGAGCCTAAATATGAAATTTTGGGTAATTTGGTGCAGTTTTAGGACAAGTAATGCTTGTATTCAAGGAGGAAGACGAAGTTAATTTTTTGTATAATAGTATATAAAATTATATATTATTGTATATCAGTGTATAAATATCTCTTATAATTGGGTATAATGTTGTATATTGTGTAGCAAGTTTTAAAACATTTTCGTGAAAACAATATATGAAAGTTTTGTATATTATTGTATATAAGATGTATATTCTTATATACATAATTGAGTTTTGGGCTAAAAATTTATAATGTAAATTTTGGACTAAAATTTTAAAATAAAAGTTAGATAATTGTATTTTTCTATTTAAAATTTATTGTGACCTGTGACAACTATTTGAGCGTGGATGAGACCACAAACATAAGCTATATTATATATTATATATAACTTATGAGAATTTGGTTATGACTTATGACATGACTCCTTGAGAGTGGGTGAAACCACACGTATGAGACGTTGATGGATAGATTGAACTAAGGAGATCTTAACATGAAGTTTATCAATTTCTATGATGATCTTAAGTATGTATTAAACTAAGTAATAATTAAATATTGGTTTGGACAACAAGTTACTAGGGGTTTATGTAAATTCATAATCGAGCCTCTAAATTCGCTCCGAATGAAAGTATGAATATTCACCGTTATGTCAAATTCTGTATATTTATGCAGTTTAATTGCTATCTCGAATATTACATGTAGACGAGGACATGAAGTAGATCAATAGTATCTCTTTGCAGTGGCGGATTCAGAATTTTCGTTCAGAGAGTTCGGGAAAAATAATCATGCTAATAGTGGTGACAAATTAGTGGGTCAATTTAGAGATAAACGGGCCGAATCATATATGAGCGAGCTTAAATTCAATAATTTTTAACTAGATTAAATATTTTTATTAAAAAAATTATTGAATATGTAATAATATAGACTTGGACATTAATTTTTTGATTGAAGTATTACTATACATAATTTAATAATTTAACGAAAACAAATTTACAATATAAAGCTATTTGGAAAAATTGTCTGTCTAAAAAAAAAAGTTGACAGACTAATTTAAAAAGAAAAATGAGAAAGATCAGAAATAACAATAAAAATCCCTCAACTGAGATTAGATCTCCATTGGGTGGATCTTTACGCCCTTAACCACTGCACTATGTGCTATTGTTGTGTTGAGGGGTTCAATAATTAGTATATATAGGTAAACTGCAAATTTAATCCTATATATATATATACAATATAATTTTTCAAATGAGGGGATTCACCTCGGCACCATGTGGGTCCGCTCCTGCCTCTTTGTATATAAATATTTTTTTTATCTCAATTTATGTAACACATTTAAGATTTAGAGAGTTAGACAATTTTTTTATTGCTATTTTTTTATATGCCTTTTCAAATAATTTGAATCGTTAATTATTGTGCCTTAATTATGATAGTGTTAGTAGTTTTCAAATATATTAATTTTACAATATTTTATTTTAAGAAACTTAAGATTTCTATATTTGATTTTTATTTTACGATCAAATTTAAAAAACTTGACTCTTTAAATATGAATAACGTCACATAAATTGAAACAAAATACCTGATAACATTCGTGATTTAACATCTTCTTACATCAAATAGTGGGGGGGGGGGGGGATGGGGGTGAGTGAGAGATTCCGGGGGGCGGGGGGTTAAGTTTGTAGGCCTGATTGCGATTTGCGAGGGTAGCAGACGTCGATGGAGAAGCAATAGATAGTCTGTAAGTTACTTGGAAAATAGGTTGAAGGACGCCCTAAGAATCTCTAGGACTAGGATTTTCGCAAACTACATAAACAATAGCTAAATTATTGTATTTGTATCATCTCATCCAGAATTAATAAGAGTTGATGACTGATCGCAAATTTTCTTCTTCTTAATGGATCCTCACATAAAATTGTGTGTTATTTTTTTTTTTATGAAAAATGGTCAAATATACTCTTATACTATTAAAAATAGTTTAAATATACCATTCGTTATATTTTTAGGCTAAATATACCCCTCCTGTTATACTTTTAGTTGAAATATACCACTTTCATTATATTTTGATACAAATCTGTCCTTAATTTTAAGTACTAATACATAAAAAATTTAAGTACTAATTTGAGTATTTTTTTCTTATAAAATGATAAGACAGAAAATGCTGCAAAATAATTTTGCAGTATTTTCTGTCTTATCATTTTGTAAGAAAAAAATACTCAAATTAATATTTAAAATTTTTATGTATTAGTATTGTATTGTCGTTTCTAATAAAAAAAACTCAAATTAATATTTGGAAATTTATTTATTTCTAAAAAATCAAATAGTGGAAATAAATATTGCAATATTTATATATAATTAAAAGTTTATTGGGGCATCTTGTCTATTGAGGTGGAAAGTAGCTACTCAAAAAGTGAGACCAGATAGTGGGAATACACTTGACAATATGAGTACTATCAACTATGCATGCACGTTAATTAGTGTCAGGAATGAAATTGACTGCCATCTCTTCTTTTAGAACCCAAACTTGCTTCAATGGTTGTGGCCCTATTTAGCCAACTAATCCCACTTGTATCGAATTTTGTGTGCAAATGTGCCAAAGCCACATTATTCAATCAACAAATAAAGATTGGGGTACAATTTAGCTTTTAGTCACGAGTAGTATTAAGATTCTTTTTTTTTCTTTCCATTTTTGTAATTTAGAAAAGCCAAATACAAATAACTATGCTTTGTTAATTAGTAGATAACTTGATTTACTCATTAACTCTTAGAAGCTTCATGAACCTTGTGAGTTGGTTTACGTGGTATCCCTTGAAGCAAGGCGGAGCTAATGTTGGTAATGGGCTTAGCCAAAATGTTTCAAAATTTTAAATTTGACGTAAACAATTCATGTAATATGCTGCAAAAATTATTAAATTTAGAACCCCAAAATTTTTAAAAACTAAAATACAAAATTCATAAGATTTAAATTCAGATTCTGTTTCTAGCTTGAAGCCTTGTTGGCATGTTTGTAGGATGATTTAGTCGCTTGAAACCCTTTGCAAATTGTTGTTGATGTATAGATCGATTGGTTAAAGATTTGTTTGGCGTAAGATAAACTCATCATACAGTTTAATTGGATCTGTAGGTTATATTCGTACTGTTTTCTTATGTGGAACTATAAAAAGAATTCAATCACTATATAGTGCACGACTTTATTTACAACAATGTCCTTTAAGTTTAATATCGTTTTTATACTATCAAAAGGACACTTCAAATTTAACACACATATTTCTAATACTAAAAGTGCCCTTGGACTATCAAAAAGCTTCACTTATTAAAAAGTAAAAATATAAATATTTTAATAAATAAAAAAATTAATGAAGCAACATCACGTGACATCTTTTGAGCCAAAGTAAGTAAATCCATCCCTGCTTAAACAAGATAAGCTACCTGTGCAAGCTAGGAGCCTCAGCTTTTACTTATATCCAACTCCCTTTAACAACGTTCAATTTGCATATGTTAAGCATATAGCTGATCCGATCAAATGACCCAACGGACATAAAACAACTAATACTCTATAATATCTATCCTCTGCCATGAAACCTACTTTGCATACAATTGAGACAAAATGTGAGGGTGATCACCAAGAAAAAAATGAAAGGGGACCTACTTAGCTAGTATTTTATACTTATAACCCCACTCACTGTTAAGATAATGATCTTGACATTTTCACATGGATTCATGGATGTCCACACATACATGAATGAATTACATATAAATAATACTACTATAATTTTAACTTGCTATGAGATTTCTTCCATGCACTGTCCCACTATTCCCCTAATTTCTCTTTCACCACAATCTTTCCAACCTAGACTGAAAATAACACAACACTGTGGCAATGTGACCAGCAACACGTGTCCTTATTTCATTTGAGTAGCCAAGAAATGAATTTTCATAAATCAAGAAGAAGGAATCATTTTCTTTTCAAACTGATTCTTAATGTTACCCGGAGTAAATCAATTTCAACATGTCATTTTCATTGTTTATCTACTTTTTATTTTTTTATACAATGAAATCTCTCTAAATTAATATTGTTGGGACTATAAAATTTTATTATTTTGTAGAGGTATTAGTTAATCGATAAATTAATATTAATTAAAATATTAATTTTAATTTTTTTTTCAAGATTCAATGAAAATTAATTTTGATTGCATCGTTTGGTTGATGAAGTCTCAAGGATTTTAAATGAACCCTCTTATGAAAAGGACATTCATAAATTTGATGTCACGATTGATAGTCTCAGTTACCGTAATAAAATAGATGTCAATAGCCTGTTAGATTACCCGGGTGAAATTGATGCATGTTCAGAGGACCAAGGCTTAGAAGAAGTTGTGGATACCATCGGAGAAAGCAATGTTGATGATGAAGTTCAAAACGATACAATACCTTTGGAACCAGTTCAACATAAGGAAACACTTATCGCGTCTAAAGCTCTTCACAATTTTTTTGTCCAGTTCGAAAAGACAACACTAGAATTTTTGGATGTAATAAGAAAAATTAGAGATGAGCTTCAACAAAATTTAAATTTTAACAAAAAATAAAAAAAATACTAGAATCATATTTCACTAAATTGTCTTAGATATTTTTGTAATTTTAAAAAATTATTAATTTATAATATTAATGGGATCATATATTTATGTATGAATTTTCTGAAAATATATTATCTTATTATTTTATCGAAATCAATGATTTTTTCTATTGACCCAAATCGAGACTATAGAAAAATATTATCTTAAAGAGTGTACTAATTTATTGAGTATTAATTTAAAGAAGTTCTACTGTATTAGTATTATTATTAATCTTAAACTTCTTAAAGCACTAAACTAGTTGGTACTAATAATTAGTAATTGATTTCTAAGCACTCACAAGAAGAAAGATGATTTAACTATATATAAGAGAAAGTTCTAATCATGTCGAGGTAACTCAAAATACAAGCAGTTTACATTCGATTAGGAGTTAATTAGTACTTAAAGAGCTTTGTAATTACTTCTTCAAATTGCTCTTAGTGTCTAATTCCATAAATGGCCCGTTTAACTAAATGTTTGTTCCTTAATAAAGAATTAACTTTGATCACAATTTACATCCCTGTATGAATTGTTTTGGTGAATCCACGTAACATTCCAGGCTATCTGGTACTTTTGTTTATTTGTACCAAAAATATAAGGACTGACACTGCACGTTTTGTTTTTTTTACCCTTCCCACCCGGGTCCAATACCCATATTTGCACGGATTAAATTTAAATTCACATATTAGAGGATTCATTTACGAGGGCGGTGTTTTCAGTATAATTTTTTTCTTTCTCAGGGTATTGAACCTAATTAAAGATGGAATAATTGCAACCATCTACTAGGGGCATATATGGGGGGAGGGGGTGGGTATCCATGGGTTCACGTGACCCATGCCCCTTCCCTAGATTATATATAGTAGTATCATATTTTTATAAAAATACTTAAATATAGCTGTGTGAATCCACACTTTTTTTTGATTAATGCGATGATGATTGAATGTACCTCTTTAAACGAAGTTAGAAATTTAAATCTTATATCTATCTTGTTTTTTCTTTCTTTCTAAAATTGGGTAATACCTTTCTAAATGGTTATTGATAGCACTTTTTGTGTTTTAATTAAATTTGTTTCTTTGATCTTTCAAAATTTTCTAGTCTTTCACATTGAAAATTCCTAAATCACTAAAACTAATAGTACGGGATGATATAGCATAGTCAATAAATTCAACCGATCTCAATACTTTCAATACGAAATATAATTTATCCCACCCTTATTCATGCGGTAACTGCACGTATTTATAGACATATAGTAGTAGTATTTCAGGTCCTAAATTGGGTACTGTTGCTTTACACTTTCAGTGTATAAAGCAAACGCCTATTACAATTATTTATCAGAATTCCCCAGCATTTTTTTATGCAAAAGCAAGGAGATCAGATTAGAGCTCTGTCTGATCTTGCTACTTGCAAATAAACCAAAAAATTCATGTGTCCCACTTTTAGCTCATTTTCTTTGTGATTTTTTTTTTCATTTACCAATTTCTTAAACATGACATAGGTTACATATAGTTGTTACAAATTAAAGAAAAAAAGTTCAAGTGCCATCAAAGTCTTCATTATCTACATGGAACAGTCAAGAAAACAAGATGAATCAGAGTTCAACTTGAGGGAATGGGCTCTTAAGGCTAAACTTAACAGAGAAAAAACCAATTCAAGAAGGTACTCTGCATCTTATATTCGAAGTTTTAGAGAAGAGGCAAAATCTTTTAGATCAAATGCAACAATTTCAAGTACTGCTTCCTCCCCTGGCTACACATTAAGAGGTAACTTTGAACACAAACGAAATTTTGAATTGCGTATAAAAGCTACTAGTAAGTATCTCATTAAGTTGTAATGTTTTTTTTTTCTTCTACAGAGGAAATTGATCCATCAAAATATTCTTTTACCACTGCCCTTAAAGGTGAGTAGTCATTTGAAGATGATTTTGATAAATGACAATTTTTTCAAGTTTTTTTTTTCTAAATTTGTTTTTTTTAAGTGCAGCATTACAGGCAAAAACAATATACAGTTGGGAATATATGTCACCAGATGGTTTGGCTTTGAATTCAAAATGGAATGAAGCTGAGAAATACATATGCAATCCATTGTCAGGGGAAGTTCCTTTAGAATGTTTGTCTGCAAAAATATTAAGTACAAGATCATTTAGACAACCAGCAAGCAGAATTACCATCTCAGGACCTCTCATTTATCCTTCTCAGATTCAGAGTACACCACAATTCCAAACAAAGAACCATGTGAAAAGACCTTCTTTTCCTACACATGAAGAAGTTGACATCCAAATCCCAACCAAAGGTGAGAAATGTTTTCACTTCTGCCTTATGTGTGACCTCTCATCTAATAGTTTAAACAGTTATAGAGGATATAATTTTATTTAAAGTTAGTTAATGGTCAAAAATATTTTTGTGATTTTTCTATATGAACTATTGGGTGTTCACTTTTTCTACCTAGTGTTACGAACTATTTATCAAAACACACCTTAACTATTAGTATCTTTCAAGTAGGAAAAAAGAACACCTGATAGTTGAGGTGTGTTTTGATAAGACATTATACATAAATATGCTATTTAATTTAACCCTATTTCACATTTATGCCCTCCAACTTGAAGTGTGCATAAATAGACACTTAAATTTCTATAAAGTTGAACAAGTAGACATACGCGTCCTACGTGGTATCCCATGTGGCAATTTGCGTCTTACGTGGTGTTCTACGTGTAGTATGTCATGTAGGACGCTTGTGTTTACTTGTTCAACTTTATATAAATTTAAGTGTCTACTTATGCACATTCAAAGTTGAAGGGCATAAATTTGAAATTAGGTCAATTTAAAAAAACACATTTATGTATATGCCTTTTGACTATTAACTCTTTTTTATTTACTTTATTATACCTTGAATACACCCTCCCACATGCTAGTCTTATTATTTTTCATGATTCTCCCCTAGTAATACCATGTGTGATAATTTTGTCTAAAAGTTTAAGTCGTTAAACGTAGTTATATGTTGAACACTATGAACCAATATCCATAGTTTATGCTGCTAACAATATCTTTTTATCTTTTTACACTTTGTAATTTTAGAGAAGAAAGAAGTTAGCATTACAAGAGATGTGGGAACACAGAGCATTTCAGCTTATGTAAGTTCAAATAGTCCCAGTCCTGCTTTAACTCCATCAATTGAAGAAATGTCTATGAAGCTAAGTGAAGCAGCTGACTCCTCACCTATGACTACTCCATCCATTAAGGAAATATCCTCAGATCACTCTCCTGTGACTAGTCCAAAATTAAAATCTGAGCAAGAGGTAAGAAATTAATTAATATATTGAAAACTCTGACCAATTCTGTTTATGAAATGTTTGCATGGTATTACTAGTCTTTTTAAGAGAAATTATGCATACATTATTTCATAAAAATCTTTCCCCCCCTTAAGTTAAGATGTAAGTTTTATTAAGACTATATGAATCATTAAAACACCGATGATTTGGTCTCAAATAAATTGGAATTGGCTATATGAGTCTGCGTTAGTCATAACGTTTCTCTATTTTATTCATCTCAACCCATTGTAGAATTATTTAAGATAGTTTGGAATGTTTTAAAATGAATAAAGAGTCACATAAATTACAAAAAGAAAAGAAAAAGGAAACACTATGTCAATAATTCTCAACTTTGGACCATGTCCTATGTATGACCCAAGAATCATGGTGGATGAGGGACAATAGTACTTGAAAGACTAGATTTTCAAGATTGTCTGAATTGACTATGACCTAGTAATTGATTTGAGGGGGGGGGGGGGGGGGGAGGGGGGCTACATAGTTAATTGGTCCTTTCCATCACCATAATTCACCAAAGCACATGTCAATCACTTGCTTTTGTGGGCACAAACTTAATTGTGTTGGACCTTAGGCTTTTCTCTTATCTGTGCATAGTTTCTTTAGATTTGTTTTACTAAGAATGGTTAACAAGTTTTCCTTACTAAGATTTATTTTACTAATAATATTCTTAATGAATTTTGTCATATTATTGTTACGTACTCCCTCAACAATTAATGCAAGACAAGTTATTTCAAACACCAAAGCACAACCCCACAAGCCAAAACTGCCTTAATACATATTGTCTTTACCCTCTTTTTCCCTTTCCTCCTTTCCAGCTATTGCACTTTGGTTTTTCTTATTCCAGATTACTGAGTAATCAGTTGTATGTATCTATAGGAAAATTACACCAAGCATATGCTTTGTATTTATCTGATAAAGTGAGAGTTATAAAAAATTAAAGAGAGTTTCAATTTTATCTGTTCACTCTTTATCTGTTTTATCTATTTGCTCTGATACAGAGCAAACAAATACATGACAAATTACCACTTATAATTAGGTTCAACGTATCGCTATTTCTGAAATTTCCTCTTTATATATTTAACCGTGCAGCTTACTAGTTTGTCAATCAATGTACATAATAATGAGGTTAAATTCCATATGGAGTTTACATAATAAAATCTCTTAAAATTAAGGTACCTACATGAAATCCTCTATGATAAATATTAATGTCACAACATGTTAAAAATGATCAAATGTAAAGTGTATATAGCTTAAACAATTTAATTAAAATCAAGAAAAGAGCCTTGCTGATATAAAATTTAGAGTTTTAAGTTGTTTACATAGATAGTACAAATATTAGGTCATCTAAATGATATATACAAGTAAATCTCCTTAGATTTGAAATTTTAAAATAAGATATGTTATCCGTTAGCTACTAAATATGACATGATAGTGTAAAAAGGATGTGAAATTCAACTATGCATTGATTTCAGGATCACATTCATAACACTTCTGACACTAGTACTCTGTGTATATATAGGTGGAAGTGAAAGAAATAGGAGAGGAAGAAGACACAAAAAGAAATGAGGAAATGCAGGAAGAAGGACAGAGAAAGAAAGTGAAAGAGATGTGCAGGAAATTGGGTGGGGGATGCTTGTCATGGAAGAGTTTGTGGATGAGAAGAACAAGGCAGAGAGAGAAGCGTAAATCAAGAAATAACAACATTTTTCTTTGCCATTTAAATGGATGCTATAAACATTAATAGATTTCAAAAATACATGTCCTTTGGGGATAGAAAGATTCTCTTTCCATCACACCCCCTCTTTTCTTAGATTCTAGTATATCTACCAAGGATATTTAATAATTAATTTATATATAATTAATATATAACATGCATGTCTATTCTAATATCTTGTAACTTATCTTATTCTTATTTTATTTTTTCTTTAAAGCCCGTTTGGATTGACTTATAAGTTGTTTTCAGTTTTTTTTGAGTATTTAACTAACCAACTTAAAATCATTTTATGCTTAAAATAAGCCAAAAAAATAATTGAGTTTGTTTCGCTTAACTTCTCTAAAGCAACTTATATCAGCTTATAAGCTGCTTAAAATAAGTTAAGCCAAACAAGTACTTATATAATTTTATATTTGTCTTGATTTATTTTATCTAGTATTACTAGCATTGGAAACTTTATTTCAATTTTGTGTAAAAAAATTATTCTATTTTCATATCATAAGTCTAATAGTAAAAAATATCTAATGTCAGAAATGGCTTTAAAATTACCATAGATCTCCATCTAGGTTTTACTCAATCGCGATAACCTTTCTTGTGGTTTATTATGATATTACCCCTAATACCTTCCTTATTTGATTTCTTGTAACCATTTCTAAAACCTTTTTAAATAAAATATAAATGAAATACAATTTGATAGATTTACCCTTCTCAATATTAATTTCTTCCAATTAATGAAAATTATCAAAATGGCTTATTCGACAAATACATTAAAAAAAAAGATTAGCGTAGATTAATCAATTTGTTTTCCAAATAAACGAAGACACGTATGTGGAATTTGAATCGTTGGAGTCACCTAAGTGTACTAAATTAAATCAGTCGCATACACTGTACAATAACTGAATACGTAATAAATATATCAAAACTAAGAATTATTTTTCTTCGCAGATAATTATTTTGAGTTACAATAACTATAGAAAATATCTGGTTAGTTACATGCACTACGAAATACAAGCACAAAAAGAAAGAAAAATACTTTCTCCGTCTCAAATTATTTGTACTGTATTTTTCTTTTACATGTTATTTAAGAAAATATCAATTAGGAAGAATTTTGACCATCTTAACCTCATTTATATCTTAAGATATAATCTTTTTACATTAAATAATTACCTTGTTGAGGTGTTTATAGTCTTCAAAAATAATTACTTTTTTGTTTACAACAATATTGTATATACAACATACCCAGTGAAATTCATAAGTGGGATTTGAGGACGATAGAGTGTATGCAAGCCTTATCACTACGTCATGGAGGTAGAAATTTTATTTTCGAAAGATCCTCGGCTCAAATGCAGCAAATCCAGGTATAAAGAAGAAGGAAGCAATGAAGAAAACATTACAACGAATAAGAGAAGCAATGCAATGGCCTTGCCGAAAGGAATAAGAACAATAACAAAATAGTGTAGTAATCAAAATACAATAAACATGTAATGATAAATATCAAAAGCAAGAGTTACAATAATAACGACTAGTATAACGATAGACCAACAAGCCTAAACTCTCGTAAAGCAAGAGAATACTCCACTACATACTAACCTTCTATCCTAATACACAACTTCAACACACCTCTATCCAATGTCATGTCCTTGGATCACTTCTCTTCAATGCTTTTTGGCCTACATCTACCTCTCCTCGTGCCTACTTTATCTAACCTCTCGCACCTCCTCACTTGGCATCTGCTCACCTTTTCTTCACATAGCCAAATCATCTTAGTCTTTCTTTCCTCATCTTGTCCATCATGAAGGCTACTTCTACCTTATCCCGGATAACCTCATTCCTAATCTAATTGCTTCTAGTATGCTTACACATCCATCTTAACATCCTCATTTCCGCATATGCATCTTCTGAACATTTTCGCAACAACATCCTCACTTGTATATTGTATATATAATTAAGTAAATAAATTCTATTTAACAATCCTAAAATATTCATCTCTTATATTATTTATAATTAACCCGAGGATTGTTTTTGACATTTTAAAAATATATGTAATAATTCAATTTATTTTTAGCTATTGATTTAAGATTAAGAGAGCCCTGTAGTGCGCGATCCGAATTTAATCGGGGCTTCACAGGCTTCGAGCATTAAATGGAAAATCAAAAAAAGGTTTGGGGGGGGGGGGGGTTACTGTCTTATTCAAAATGAAGGGTTTATTGTTTTCCAAACTCAAAATGTCAAGGGGATAAAGTGGATTTTTTGATGACAAATTAGGATGAGTAATTTAATAAGAGAAAAAACACTAAGTGAGTGATTTTATAAATATAAAATAAATTTTAATAACTTTGCTGTATAATTATTTTTAATTAAATGACCTTTTGAGATATTTACTAGGGAAATTATATGTGGAATCATGAATAGGCAACAACTCAAGGATATGAGGTCATATTAGGGATCTTCTTCACTTTTCCTGTTCTCTTTTGGTTTCCTTTTGCAGTAGTAATGATGAATTGGCAATAAATTGAACATCTTTTATAGGGAGTAACTTGTTTTCTGACAAAGTTGGGTATGGTACTATCACGGGCATGTTGTGTATATGAACCATGCATGATACAATCATAAATCCTATTTATTATGAGATGCAAACAATATATAATTGCATCAATTTGTATATATTGTTGTATCCTAAACGTGCGTGCGCCTTATGATTGTCTATAGATATAAAATCTAAATTCCACTTTATTGTAAAATTTTCCCCAACACCTTCCTACTTTAAATGGTATAATTAAACTACTTTAATTTGTAGGTGTCGTTACAAACATTGTTAATTTGTTAGCTTTAGAGCTTTATTACCTCCTCATTCGGTAATGGTGTCATCAGACATTTGGAAAAAAATTGACATATATTTACAAAAACATTATTACGTACGTATATATAATAGGAAAGTTCATATCAATTTAATTTGGTGTATAACCTAAAGTCTTAAAATAAAGTCACTTACAGGATAAATTAAAGGTATAAATAAGATTGTTTACTAAACAAACACCAATCTGTCGTTGTAGTATAGTGGTAAGTATTCCCGCCTGTCACGCGGGTGACCCGGGTTCGATCCCCGGCAACGGCGTTTTTTTTTCTTTGATTATATGATGGTTTGTGGTATTCAATGTTGAATATATACTGGTTTATAACTTGTTTTATCCATTTTGTTCATTGTCAAATCTGTTTCATTGCTCGATAAAATAGACGTTTACAGTTGATAAAGAATCCTTGGAATAGAAGGGGAGACTTGATGTTGAGATAAAAGTTGTTATGTAAAAAGGAAATTACAAGTTCAAGCCACAAAAATATTCTCTTGTAGAAATGCAAGATAAGGTTTGCATACACGATTCAATGTGATCCGATCCTTCCCCTAGCGAGAGCTTAGTGCGCAACTATTCCATCTAGAAAAGAACTGAAATTAAGGTATAACCATTGTCATGTGTGGCAGAAGAATTTTTCCAAAACGTAAAAAGAGGAACAGAAAGAAGAATACCAAAAACTTGAAAGGAGAATCAGAATTTCACCAGATGATGTCATGTTAGTTACTGAGACTTTATAAGCTTTTCATACTAATTTCAATTTATGTGAAATCCATGCAAAGATGTCGCGAGTTGATTAGGTCTTTCTGAAAGAAGGCTGAAATGTCAAAAGGCGTCTATTATTGAATTCACGAGCATGCTATTTTCTAAGAGATGAATCGTCTAGAGGTTTTTTATAATCCGCGCCAATGCTTTCAATAAGTGACAATTCAACAGACTTGGAAGAACTAAACGACTGAAAAAGAGAGAGTAAAGAAGTGTGATTGTCATATCATCTCTGTTTCTTTTATGCTGGCTATTCTTGCATTCTCGCGATCCTGCTTGAATGTCCAATACAACGGGGTATAAAAAAAGGTACACAAGCCAAAAGGCAGGGCCATCATTGAAAAGAGGCCTTTTGACAATGCTAAGGCCTCTTTTGCAGATCCTAACACCGGATCAATAGACTTGGTATCATAACCATATAGCTTCTCCGCGAGAATTCCTACAACTGGAGCTGCAAAGGAAGAAAATGAGACCTCAAAGGCGCGATCAAATGCATAAATCATGGTCCTGTGTTTTGAAGGCACAACTTCTGCAAACATGGGACCATTTGAAGCGGTAGAATTCCAGCTGATTGTTAGCCCCATCAGGAATAATGTCACAGCAAATGTATAGTAGCTACTCACAGACTGAGGGACAATTCGAAGAAGGACCCATGAGTATGGGATGCCCATAAAAGCACTAAATTGTGCACACATGATACGCCCTGAATGAGGGTACGTGTGAGATATTCTATCTGCAACTACACCACCTAAAAAGGATCCTATCGCACATCCTGCAGCAAATAGGCTGACAAGTGCTGCTGCACTGTTGTGATCAAAACCTGCATCATCATTTCACGTTTATATAATCCACTCAATGGACAGTCATGAACTGCAAACATGAAATACAGTCTACTCACCAATTAGTTCAAACCACAATGTAAAGAAAAACCATGGCTGTCCAAGGTAAGGACCCAACCAAACCCTGCAAAACAATGAACTGAAATGTTTTTACTTTCATGACAGCTTTCATTGCTGTCCAGGATTCCATCCAAATCGACATTGAATTGGTATTTCCCTTCTCTATCAAGTCCTCCCTAAAATAGGATCATGAAAGGAGTTAAACGATGTTTAAGTAGAGCAAAGGAAATGATGCTACAACAAGCAACCCGTACCTGTCAGTACTGTTTTTCATATTATCATGCTCTATGCCGGCTCTTTTTCTTGGATCAACAACAAATGTAAAGACTAGAAATGCAATAAAATACTGAAAGTTGCCATCATGACGAATGCAAAGCGCCATCCAGGAATGCCCCAGAATTTATAGCCAGCCATAACAGTAGCAATAGCTCCACCTCCTATCCCACCGACAGTTCCAACAAGACTAAGAAACCCAAATCCAGTTCCTCTGGATTCATCCATATAGCTATCTGCTATAAATGACTGGAGTGCAGGTATCACAATTGCAAGTCCAAATCCATTTACTGCCCTCCAAAATCCAACCTGCATAAAATACTTACTAGCGCCGATTGCACCAGTTGATAGAGACCAGAACAAGATACCAATAGCAAGAACAGTGGGACGGTCATAATTTATGACTAAAATACCTGCCACTGGCGATGAAATCCCCTGGACGAAATTCCTTATGAATGTGAGATAACCAAGATCAGATGGACCAGCCTTGAATGTTTCACTGACTTCTTTGTAAACAGCTGGTAGGAGATTTTCATCAGCGCGTTCCATTATAGCTGCCATATTGATGATGATTAGGGAAAGAGAACTCCCAAATACTCTCCTTGTCCTGTAATGGATGGATCGATAAACATTTTAAAATCAAATTAGAAGAACATATAGGTAATAACATTGTTTAGGACCTAAAACTAAGAGGGATAACATTGTTTATCGCAAGTAATATCTTATCATTTTATGATCAAAATCTTGATCACATGGATATGGCAATAATAAAAGAACAAACTTTCATGCTCAGTAAACATAAATGCCTCATGATACTCTACAAGATATACATGAAAGTTCAGAAAAAACAAATAACATTTAGTAGCAATGTACCTACGAATTCTGAATTTCAAACTGCTGGACACAGCATCACAGAAATTTATAGCCTCTTTCAAACTAAAGGAAGTACCAATTTTCACGGGGAATCTTAGTAGCTCATTTGGTTGGCTACCTCAACTTTGACCTTTCTGGTGAGGGTTTGATATCCCCACCTTGTAACCTCCTCTCCTCTCCTTCTCCTACCCCCAATTTTACAAAAGAAAAAAGTACCAATTCTTATAGTTTCATATCTAATAGTAGAGGCCAACCTTTACTTATGAGTTGATTACTTGATTGTATAATTAACATGATTATTTGGCATTATTCTAAAAAACTATTTGACACCTGAATTTGGAGTATCCTACTTTCAAGCAATTTACAGGGTTAAACAAGCAATGGATATTCCAACATAGTCCAATGAGTGTTAAGATAAATGATCAAACATGTATAAATAATTACTATTTGAAAAGTAAAGAGTGGAGCTAACCTCATGGTGCTTGAGTACTTGCAGAGTTTTGGATCCAAAAATTGGAGGAAGAAATCCCAAAGAAGAGGTCAACGGTCCTCTTCCCCGCGGGTGCATAAACTTATCAAAATGTCTATATTATTAAACAAGTGATCAGTTAAAATTGAAACGGAGAAAGTATTTGATAAATTTGAGTAAATGCACGTGCTCGGGTTTGGTAGGGAACCATTTAGCGTGGGAAGTAGGAAATTAAGTTCTCAATAGAATATTCAATTATATTCTAACATCAATGAGTATAAGGTATGTTGGTGAAATTACAAGATTACAAATTACAATTGAAAAACAAATGAAGAAATTAACTTCACTTATTGGCTGAGGCGCGGATATCTCGCTCTGTTTAAGGAGATTCAAGTCCACTGCAGTAAATCGTTTCACTGGTCCAGCAGTAGTCCTCTTGACTTGTCCCCTACAGGATACAACAGCCTTATCACAAAATGTAACTCAACAAACTCTGGACAAGAGTTGAGTTTAAAGCTCCACACAAAGAACGCATCGCTTCAACTAATAAGAACTCTCTTTTTTAGACAAACTTAATTCTCTCAATTTTTTTCTTCTCTTGTTTTACATTTCAAAACAAAGAAGATCTCTCTATTTATAGGAGAGAAAATCATACAAAGATGAAAAAATAATGGAATGCCATTATTATCATCATTTAGTGCACCATTATGATTTAGTGAACCACTTATTAGTGATAATTATGTTAAAAATACATAATGGAATGATTTAGTACACCACTTATTAGTGATAATTATGTTAAAAATATATAATGGAATGATTTAGTGTTACACCAACTAAAGATGATAATGAAAGACATTTTTATGCACTAAAGAGAGAATAATAACATATGCCACTTATGCAAATTAATATCACTCAATATTGATATTAAAATGCTTAAACACTTACAATCCCCACTCATTTTAATATTATATAAGAGAGTTTATCAGCTGAAGGAAAATTACTATACATAATGAAGGTGTGCTCTGCATTGAACCTCCACTTAGTGAAACAATAACTTTTACTCCAGAGTCGTAGTGGTCTCAGACTTGAACTATGACTGCTTAAGGGACATAAAATATTACTGCTCACACATAGTAATCAAGGTGTTGTCACGAGCTTTATAAGCCAGCACATTACAGCCTTGTGCTATCCCGGTTTTATAAGTGCTTTTGAAAATAAACTCAATTCTCATAGGAAGCGGCGTACTTCCACACTCACATAGGTGAAATCTGTCGAGAGTGCTCCTGTAAGTTTAACACTCCACCCATACGGGCTACAGATTTTCATTAAGAGTTTTTTTTAAACTCAACCTCCACAATTTACTACAGGAAACAATGCACTCACATCATAGGGAGGGAATAAAAAATAGTGCATTTTTTCACAACAAGTCATCATATGATTCGTTTTTCCCATTGAACCTGGTTATAGGATCTCTAGTCTCCAGGTTGGGTTTCCTCATATATGACTCATGGATTTATAGGCTTCAATCCCATCCCCCTCGATGTGCTTCAGACCTTTTCTCTTGTTAAGGCCTTAGTAAGAGGATCTGCAAGATTTTTACAAGATTTGACATAATCAACATTAATGGTACCTCTTGTCAAATACGATCTTACATTACTGTGTTTCCTCCTTATAGGTCTGGATTTACCATTGTAATAACGATTTTTAACTCTATCAATTGCTGCAGTGCTATCACAATGAATTAAAATTGGAAGAATTAATTTTTCAAAATAAGGTATTTGAAATAATAAATCTCTTAACCAATTCGCTTCCTCACTAGCTGAAGCTAAAACAATTAGTTCAGCCTCCATGGTAGAGTTAGCAATTATAGTTTATTTTTTAAATTTCCAACAAACAGCACCACCACCCAATGTAAAAATATAACTAGTGGTAGAAAAGGAATCACCTGCTAGAGTGTTCCAATCTGCATCAAAAAAGCCTTCAAGTACATCAGGATATTTTTTATAGAACAAACCACAATTTTTTGTTCCAATTAAATATCTCATAATTCTTGTTATAGCATGCCAATGTTCATTACCTAGCTTGCTTGTAAACCTGCTAAGTACTCCTACTGCATATGCAATATCAGGCCTAGTGCAATCAGTCACATATCTCAAACTTTCAATTAAGTTAGCATATTCCTTTTGATTTATCACATCATTTTCACTTTGAACATGAAACAAGTGTACACTTGAATAAAAAGGAGTTAAAACATGCTTGCAATCAAGAAAGTTATATTTTTTTAAAAAAATTCTCAACATAATGTGACTGATCAAGGAAAATTCCATCACATGTTCTAGTAATTTTTATTTACAGAATAAAATTTGTCTCACCAAGATCTTTCATATCAAAATGGCTTCTAAGAATGTTCTTAGTATTATCAATAACATTCATATTCGAGCCAAAGATCAATAAATCATCAACGTATAGGCAAATAATAACATGTGTATTATTTCAAGACTTATGATATATGCACTTATCACACTCATTTATTTTAAAATTATTTTCAATCATGCAGGAATCAAACTTTTCATGCCATTGCTTTGGTGCCTGTTTCAAGTCATATAGGGATTTAGTAAGTTTACATACTTTGCTTTCTTGGCCTGCTCAACAAAACTCTCAGGTTGTTCCATATAAATTTCCTCATTAAAATCTCCATTTAAAAAAGCAGTTTTTACATCCATTTGATGAATATGCAAATCAAAAATTGTAGTCATAGCAATTAAAAGTCTAATGGATGTAATTCTTGTAACCGGAGAAAAAATATCAAAAAACTCTAGGCCTTCTAGTTGCTTAAATCCTTTAGCAACTAGTCTAGCCTTATATTTATCGATTGATCCATCTGGTTTTAACTTTTTTCGTAAGACCATTTGCAATCAATTGTTTTACAACCTGGCGGTAAATCAACTAACTTCCAAGTTTTATTAGAAATTAGTGATTCCATTTCATCATTTACAGCCTCTTTCTAAAAAATAGAATAATGCGAAGATAAAGCTTCTTGTAAAGTGAAAGGGTCATCTCCAACATTAAAAACATAAAAATCAGGACCAAAATCTTTTTCTACTCTAGCTCTTTTACTTCTTCTTAATTCAAAATCATCAATTTCTTTATTGTTTAAAATGGAAGAAGAAGAACTAGGTAGTGATAAAATATTTTGTTCAATTCTTTGACCCCCACTATTTTTAGAATCAAAAGGAAATTTATTTTTATGAAAAATAGCATCACCTGATTCTATTACAATATTATATTCAAGATTAAAAAATCTATAGGCTGTACTATTTGAAGCATAACCAAGAAAAGTACAAGTAGTAAATTTCTTACCCAATTTTGTAACTTTGGGATCCATTAGCCTCACAAAGGCTAGACAACCCCAAACTCTTAGATATCTCAAACTTGGCTTATGACCTTTCCACAAATCAAAAGGTGTTAGTTTAGTCTTTTTATGAGGCATTCGATTTAACACATAACACGCAGTCAAAATAACTTCACCCCAAAAATTCAAAGGTGCATTTGACTCAATAAGCATGACATTAGTCAATTCAATCAAAGTTATATTTTTCTTTCTGTTACACCATTAGATGAAGGAGAATAAGGAGGAGTAGTTTCATGAATTATTCTTAATGATCTAACAAAAGAATTAAACTCATGTGACTCATATTCACGGCCTCTATCACTTCTAATTTTTTTTATTTTCTTTCCAAACTGATTTTCAACCTAATGGAGAAAAAATTTAAACTTTTCAAAAGCATCACTTTTATTTTTCATCAAGTAAACATATGTAAACTTAGAAAAATCATTAATGAAAGTGATAAAATATCTATTTCTTCCACGAGTTAAAATTTCTCCAAGTTCACAAATGTTAGTGTGAACTAATTCTAATAAATCAGTTTTTCTTTCAACTTTAATATGAGGCCTTTTAGTGATTTTTGCTTTACTACAAGCTTCACACTTTTCAAAATTCTTTTTCATCGCTGGAATTAATCCTAAACTACTCATGATTCCAACATAATGATCATTAATATGACACAAACGAGCATGCCAAAAATTAGTAGAAGAAAGCATGTAAACAAAAGTAGAAATTTTATTCATTTCAACATTTAGTTTAAACATTCTATCACAAGCATACCCCTTTCCCACAAAAATACTCTTTTTCATTATTACATATTGATCAGATTCAATAATCTGTTTAAAGCCTGTTTTATTAAGAAGAAAACTAGACATCAAGTTTTTTCTCATGGAAGGAGTATAAAGTACATCTTTCAAAGTTAATACCCTTTCAGAGGTAAAACACAATTCGACATCTCCCATTCCAAGCACTTGAGTAGTATGAGAATCACCGAGCATGATGGTTTGGGGCTCTCCAAAAGGAGTATATTTTTTAAATCAATCTTTGTCATAACAGACATGACGGTTTGCACCAGAATCAGCCCACCATCCATCAACATTCTCAATCATGTTTATGTCTGTAATCATTGCCATAAAATGCTCTTCGGTAATGTTTGTCTGAGGTATAGGACCACGTTTCTGGTATCTGCAAAATCGAGCAATATGCCCACTCTTGCCACAGATAAAACACGGTCCTTTATCATAAACTTGTTGATTTTGTGCTTGGCTATTTTCACCATTATTTTTCTTGGGAAGTCTACCATTATTTTTCTTGAACTTTTTCTTCTTAGGCTTCAAAGAGGTATTTTTGTTAGATTCAGGAGTAGCATATTTTGAAGTAACTAAATTTACCTTCGTTGTGATGTTGCTCTCTTCATTTTGTAAAAGTGCATCTTGGCCCCTTGCCTCCTCTTCCATGCGGATTTTCATGATCAAAATTTCAAGAGAGGTTTCCTTTTGTTTGTGGTGCATAGTTTTTTGAAACTCCTTCCATGAAGGTGGAAGTTTGTCTATTATGCCACAAACAATAAGGTTGTCTCCAATTTTGACTTCCTCGGACTTGAGCTCTCCAACGATCATTATAAAATCTTGAGCTTGGTCTATCACTGATTTGTCATCCACCATTTGGAAATGAAAAAATCGACTAGCAGCATATTTTTTCGCTCCAGCTTCTTCGGTATCATATTTACTCTGCAATGCTTTCCATATTTTCTTTGCACTAGAGTAAGTTCTATCATAATAATCATAAAAATTATCAGATAGACAATTAAGAATATAATACCGACACTTGTAGGAATCATTATTGTACTTTTCCACTTTCTCTTGATGAGAAATAAGTTCATCATTATCCATGGAGAGGATGTCAACTTTATTAGGATTTTTTTGAGTTAACACATATGAAACATTGAGAAAACTTAAGTAGAAAAGTACTTTACCCTTCCATCTCTTGAAATGATTACCATTGAACCGAAATGGCTTGTTTAGATCTCCCATCTTGATATCCGCAAATTTTTCAATTGTAGTCATATGAATCTCCTTAAAATTGTTGGTGAAATTACAAGATTACAAATTACAATTGAAAAACAAATGAAGAAATTAACTTCACTTATTGGCTGAGGCGCGGATATCTCGCTCTGTTTAAGGAGATTCAAGCCCACTGCAGTAAATCGTTTCACTGGTCCAGCAGTAGTCCTCTTGACTTGTCCCCTCCAAGATACAACAGCCTTATCACAAAATGTAACTCAACAAACTCTGGACAAGAGTTGAGTTTAAAGCTCCACACAAAGAACACATCGCTTCAACTAATAAGAACTCTCTTTTTTAGACAAACTTAATTCTCTCAATTTTTTTCTTCTCTTGTTTTACATTTCAAAACAAAGAAGACCTCTCTATTTATAGAGAGAAAATCATACAAAGATGAAAAAATAATGGAATGCCATCATTATCATCATTTAGTGCACCATTATGATTTAGTGCACTATTATGATTTAGTGCACCACTTATTAGTGATAATTATGTTAAAAATACATAATGGAATGATTTAGTGTTGCACTAACTAAAGATGATAATGAAAGACATTTTTATACACTAAAGAGAGAATAATAACATATGCCACTTATGCAAATTAATATCACTCAATATTGATATTAAAATGCTTAAACACTTACAAGGTATAGTTGGACCAATAGCAACATGGCATACTTTGTTAATAGAGAAATTACCATATATTATAGTAGTAGTATCGAGTTTTGCAGGCCTAGACAATTGATGAACATATATAGGACAAAACAATGATTCAAACTGTCATCTGTCTTGTTTAATACAAGTACATCATTTGAGCCAAAATTACTTGGTTCTAACATACTTATATATAGCTAATGCACTAGGTCTGCTCCTGCAGTAATTGTATAAAACTTTTTTTTTTTACGTGAAAAATTGCTTACACATGATCGATGTATATATATCATAAGTTAAATTATAATGGTTATAAAAAGTCCTGTTTTACTAAAATTAAGGTGGAAATGTTAAGATTAGCAAGTTTATATTCAAACTTTGTGTTGTTACTCTTGTTACTAATATAGTAATATATGTATTAGAGGGTATTAATTTGGATTTTAGTTTTAGGTTATATATAAGTAAATATTTTTCTATACTATCAGGTTGGTTAACCCTGTGATGATATATTAATTGCAATTTTTATAAGGTTACCCATCAGTAATTCTTATCGTAGAATATGTCTTACACCTTTTGTCCATTAAACATAAATAAAGTTATTACTTTGTATAAGTCACATAATTAATTATAATACTTATAAGGCTACGTATGGAAATTGATAAGAACATTTTTTCTTGTTTCACTGATTAATTACTTAATTGGTAGTCTAATGGAGTTGAGAGTGATGCAATTTATTTACTCTTTTGATTAAGAGAAATCTGAGTTGAGAATCTCATGTTTAAATCGTAACTAGCGGTGTTAATTGTAGTCCTAAAACTTCTAAATACGCATATTAACTAGTCATGACTGTCCGTAAGGGTGATTGAGTTGGTGTAACATATGATATCCCATAAGGAATGTCAGAGATTGATTTCTTCTGTCAACTCTTTCTCAGTCGAACTCGTTGTATCAAACTTGCATCCTAATATAATTTTTATCTTTTTTTTTAATTTACGAGCTATCGCATATAAATGAATTTTACGTCCCTATGCATACCCGAAGGTAGTAATTGTGGGTTCTCCTAGGAATTCCAAGAAAGTAATCATGATTAGGTAAAAAGACACTATATATATTAAAACACATCACTTAGATGTATTGACTTGATATAAATATTTGATGTAGTAAAGTTTTACCACTTGTATTTGTCAGCTGAAGTACCATTTTTGGGCTTCTGGTCCATGTTTAGCAGCAACGTCATTTCCTCCACATTTAATATGTAAAAAAAAGTAATTGTGAAGTATTAGATATATAGACAAATGTAAAATTAATTCTTTAATTCTATCAATGAATTATAACTTGTAATAACAGATTAAGTACTATTTTTCAATTGCTAATTAATGTTTATATGGAATTTATATACAATAATAAAGCATATATGAATATTTTGACGTGGTGCTCTTTAAGGGTTTAATTTTTCTAATTTTATTTTTGTGGTTTTTCTTTTACCTTTTTGTCTTATTTTTTTTAATTATTTTATTTTATAAAATTATAGCATTAATTTTATTCTTAATTAATATTAGTAGTGTTCATAAATTCCAGTCTTTCATATTCATAATCCTCAAATAATTTAATAAATAAATTTATGATACTTTAAAATTAATTTATAAAATCTATTTTAAGATATATATGATGATTAGTTTATTTTTATTTCTCCTCATTCTTCATCTTTTGTCTTTTTTGTTGGTCAATTTTTATCTTTTTTTGATTTGATTTTGCAGAAGAAAGATCTATAATGAAGATTGTTAGACATTCTTGCATATATAGGTCAATTTTATGAAGTAAATGATTTGATATGCTTAATATATCTTTAAAGTTTCTATTTGATTAGTTAAGTTATTGTATTTTTAATTCAGGATATTTTTTAAAATAAAAGCAGAAAAAGAAGCCAACAGATACATGAATGCTACTCAGGAAAGTATGTCTATATAATGTTGTAGTTATGTGGGTCAACTTTTAATAATTATAATGATAAAATATGAAAATTTAAAGTTAATTTGTAATTTTCAAAATACAGTTTAATTCATAGGAAGGTTGTATATTGATATGTAACTTTGTAGTCTTCATATATTTAATTTTTTTATTATCATTTGTTAGAATTTTTTAAGTTTTTTAGATTTTCAGAGTTAATCTACTTTTTTTATCAACGTAGAAATTGTCTAGAAAAAAGAAAAGTGATGTAAAACCTCTTTTTGGCCAAAATCATATTATTTTTTTTCATTTTTTAGACAATTTTTTCTGTTTGTTTATTTCTTATTATTGTACAAAAATGAATGTGTCAATTACTACTCCTTCATTTATTCATATTCTTTAATATAAAAACTTAATTGTCTTTATTTTCCTTACTTTCATGACTTTTGATGATCATAACTCATTAACTCCTAAAGTATATTAATAGTCATTTTCATGATATCATTTGATATTCATCCATATTGTTGTCCTATATATATATTTATAAGAATATGGTCATTTGATCCTACAATAAAAAAATGTGCTCTAGAGAAAAAAATAATTTTTTTAACTCTATTTATTGAAAAAATACTTTACAGTTCATTAGTTAATTCTCTTAATAAAAAATTTATGTTAAAAGTGTTAAAGAAAGGTCATATATATAAGGTAGTTTCTTTCCAACAACGTTAATGGGGTGTGAATAAGAATAACAAAGAGTCATGTTTTTTTTTTATCTTTCTGTCATAATAAATGTGAATATATGATTAATGTTTATTAAATTTATTATTATTGAAAGCAAAATTCTTTATTTTTATTTTTCCCACATCAAAGAAGGAGGTATCTTTTGGAGAGTTATTACTCCAATTTATTTATAATAATAACCACGATGATGTTATAATAATAAAAATAATTGTATTAATTTTGTCAATTTTTCTCTCTCACTCTCTCTCTCTCAATATATATATATTCTCCAAGTCTTGGTAGTTTTTCTACATCTTCAACATTGTATACACGTATTCTTTTTTAAAAATTATTTCATTGTCATGATAATGTCCATACGATTGGAGTAAGTATCACACCAAGTCACTAAATGATAGCATGACTTATCTTTTACATCTCATTTTACATTATGTGTTTAATTTTTTATTTTTTATTATAAAAATATAACCTCAACGGTAATATTTCACTATCGCAACTTAATTCTCTCTTCTCAAAATGGTCTTTATAAGAATGAAAATTTAAATATAATTTTTTAAATATTAATGGAACTTATGCGACACAAATATGCATTAGATTAGTGTTGGTATGAGTATCAAATATTAAAAAAATAATTTAAAAAAGATGTCTCTAACTTTTGAATTTCGTGCATAACTATGTTCAAATATAATTCAAGTATTTTGACTCGCCATGATTTACCACATATACATTTTTATTTATTTATTTATTTATTTATTTATTTATTTTTATTACAGAGTCAGTTATACAAAAAGAAAGTCACGTTAATTTATGATCGAGTAAATTTAATATTGTTGGTTATACCAGTAATATTGTTATTATAAGAATCATTGAATTTAGTATGAAACTATGATAATTAGATTGTCAATTAATTGAAGCTTTTCATATCGACTTTTATGTTTTCTTCTTTTTTTTAGCAATTTTAAATTTAAATTACAGCATGAAATTTTTTGTAGCAATTTTTCTGAATAGATAATATTGGAATCGTACCTTAACTTGTATTTTTCTCTTTTATTACATTATTTATTAGAATATTTATCAAGTAGTGACATTAATTATTTAAAAGTTTATATTAAATCTTTTGATCTTATAATTGCACAAAGCACGGACAAGTACACTAGTTATTTAATACGTGAGTTGATTATGTAAACATTATTTATACCATGAGTACATTCAATTTAAAGTCTATCGAAAATAATATCACTATCTCACAAAGATAAGGCTAAAATTTGCATATATTCTATCTTTTTAAGCTCTTATTTAAAGAATTATACTGAGTATGTTATTATTTTTATCGAGTACATACATACAATTTAAACTGAGATCTAATAAAATGTACGCCAAAATGAGAAAAGCTATGTACATAAGCTTTCGATATCTTCATCTGAAAAGTTCACGTAAACTCAATATGACGTGTTTCTTTTGTAAAACAGAACACTTGCGTATTTGATTGCACGATTTGTTTTTCAAATGGGGGTATTCTTTAAATCTTGCAATTGGCTAGGCTGAAATTTCTAAGGATATGTACATAATTTGTAAAATATTATGATTCAAAAATATAAATTTATATTTCACGAAAAATTATTTGTAATTTTTTTTTTAAAAAAATCAACGCATAATAGGAAAAAAAGAAATGTGCAAAAAGGGAATTTAGTCACAAAGCCCATCCTTGATGTGCTAATATACTCAGTACCTGATTATTAATTTTTCAAAATTAAATAAACAAATGCAAAACAAGATTAAAAAGAAATAGTAAGGACTTTTCTATATCCAAATGCCAGTATAGATTAATGCCCAAAATTTTTCTTTTTGCATTTCAAGAAATAAAAAATATATAAGACCAACTGGCCATCTCCGTCGAAGGATCTTATGGCTTTTAAAAAAAATAAGAATGGCAATAGTTTTGTGTGGTCCACGCGGAATGTTTGAACACACGTGTGCCAATAATTCATAATTTGGCACATTTATAACACGACATGTTGATTCGATCAAGCAACAACTGCCAGCTTTTTCCTCACTCCCACCATTTTAAAATAATTAAATTATTAAAATATAATATATAATTTAAGGAAAAAAAATAAAAATATAAATTAGTTATATTTTTTTTTCCAAATTCCACGGTAACCTATGGCTGCCCCATGGGATGCTCATTTGAAAACCGTATCTTTTTTGAACCAAATACCTTCCTCTGTAATCTCTGGTCTCTCTCTTTTTGAGCCGCCATCCAAGCGCGAATACCTTCGTTTAAGAGAATATTTTAGGTGTAGCCTTTTGTCGATACTACTAGTCTTCTTGCTACCTACTAGAAAAATCCCATCAAGAGGTCGTCTCCCAACACATTCCCCCTATAGTTGATCTGCCACAGATTGAGGCATATCTTTTGGAGATGGTCACGTCAGCGGCGGCAAGTGGATCATTCATGCGCAAATGTAGCCAATTTGGGATTTCCTGCGGGATCTATTAAACCGCCGGAAATTTCTACGAGTTCAATACTTTTCTTGATCCGGATGTCCGATTACACTAATGGGTCCATTTTTTCATAAATTAGTAAGATTCCATTTTATTTGTCTGCCCCCCCCCCCCCCCCCCCCAAAAAAAAAAAAGAAGAGAGACTTGTTGGAATTTCTAGATTCGCAGATTTATCGACATCAAGTTCGTAAAAAGAACCAAATTCTTGTTATCGGCGAGAAAACTTTCCCATTCTTCTAAAAATTTCCATAAAAATGGGAGTATTCATTGGATTTATTGTCAAAAGCTGGTCTTTTTGCATGCAAACCGGAGGAGCAACTAGTCAAACTTCTTGAGCAACCGAGATATTGAAGAACTCACTTCTCAATATTCATTTAATTCATTTTTTTGGAACTCAAACTTAAAATTTAATTAATGAAAGGTAAAATTGAAAAAAAAATTCAACATCTATCTTGAATAGTGAACTATTCAATTATTTTAAATACTAAAAAATACTCCAATAATTTAATTATTTTGAAATGGAGAACGTACCATCTTTGTAGTAATATTTGGACTCAAGCCTCTATCATCCAGTACTCACTCGAAAACTCGAAAGAAGAGGAAGACTGCAATGACATTAGATCAAATTCATTTAAACAATGTTAAAAGTGCTCTATCTGATAAAGTAGATGATCTTGTAGAAAAATGAATAGAAAAGGTATACAACCCATAAATTCAAGTAACTAGCTCGGTGAAAACTTATGTGCATCAATTAACTTCAATTTCCCTTTTGAGTTAAACGTCTTCCTTGTATTTAAATCTTGAAATCCAATATTAAATCAAGAGGCGAGATATTATTCATATTTTTGTATAGAATGAAAATAATAGATAAGTTAAGAAGCTGACACGTGGAAGTACAAAAGAGCATCAAGCCAACATCGAATATGGTCTTTATTGAATAAATTAGACAGAAGATATCATCGATCGAATAAAAGCTCAATATCGGATTAGGACTCAAACATATTGAGAAAGAGTGAATCATCAAAAAGTACTCGAGCCCGTTTGGATGGATTTTAAGTTGGTCAAAATCAATTTAAAATTCCTTTTTAACTTTTGGACGTGCTTGCCTAATGCTAACTTTAAGCCATAAAGTTCTTAAAGTCAGTCAAAAATGAAAAGTTAGGATTCCAAACTTTTTTTTTCTAAGTGCTTAAAGTCATTTTCTTTGACCATGAAAATTAATTTTATATCCCTTATATTTTAACTAAATTCTCAAACTACCCTTTTTATTCTTTTAACCCTAAAATTCACATTATTTTTCTCATTTAAGCACTTTTATCCAAATACTCAACTGCTTATTTATAAAAATAACTTTCAGCACTTTAAAGTTCTAAAAACACTTCATACATAAAAAATACATTTTTTAAGCTCATCCAAATGGGCTCCTAGTCATTATGAAATCGCTTCGGAGACGACGCCGGTCGTTACTCCTCTATTCTTAAATGTCATTTAACTAATTATTTAAAGTGAGTTAAAAGGGTATAATTTCTGGTCAGCAGATCCTTAGAATTCATCCCTAAAAAAAAAGGCAAAATCATTTTATTATACAGGACAATATTCTATTTACTGAATACTTGAATTTATCTCTAGCAATAGTTAACAATTTAGTTATTTGCTCATCAACTTGAGACATTCATGAAGCCCTAAGGGATATTTACTTGAAATTAACAAATTCATTCAATTTTTCTTAACTTATTTCTTATTTATAGATTTATTTGTACATAGTTCATTTATCTTAATCGGTCCATTTCACATATCCCTAAACCTCGCGTACAAATTTAATTGTACATTTTTTGGGTAAACAATTTTACTGTATATTAATATATGCAAATATTTTCCTATGATAAATACTACAACAGAATCTTTTTGAATTAATATTTTTGGGGCCATCAAATATTATTATTCTATAGAGATATTATTTAATTGATAAAGTAATATTTATTAATTTAAAAAATATTTTCGAGATTCAATAAGGATTAGTTTTGACTAAATTAAAATCACTGTATCTTACTAATTTATTTATCATATTTATTAAATTAATATAAAAATCCAACCTTGTAATGTTGAGATAATAGGAGCTTACAAGATGCATTATCGCAGTAAATTTTACCTTAGGATAATAAAAGGCTATGAGCTGAGGCAAATTGATCCAGAAAAGATTAATATTTTGGATGTTAATCTTGCGATCACGGCTTGGACGACCAATGTTCAGCAAGAGACAATAGCAAATTGATTTCGATACTGCAAAATTCGTTCGCGAGATAAAGCTTTAAAGAATTTAAATGAAATCATTTGAAAAACCGATATTTATGAACTTGAGGTAATGATTAATGATCTCCATTACCACAATAAAATGGATGTCAATAGCTGTTGGATTACCCACGTAAAAATGATACATGTTTAGAGGTCTAGAGCTATAAAGAAATTGTATATACCTTCGGAGAAAACAATGTTGATGATGAAGTTGAAGACGATACAATACCTTTGGAACCAGTTACGCATAAGAATGCACTTATCGCATCTAGAACTCTTCGCAATTTTTTGGTGTAGTTTGAGAAGACAACACTAAAACTTTTGGATGCATTAAGAAAAATTAGAGATGAGTTTCAACTAGATTTAAATTTTAACTAAAAATAAAAAAATTACTAGAATCATATTCACTAAATTGTCTTAGAAATTTTTGGATTTTTAAAAAATAATTAATTTATAATATTAATGAAACTATATATTATCTGTTTAAAAAAGAATGGTCTAGTTTGATTTCGCACGAAATTTAAAAAAATAAAGAAGACTTTTCAATCTTATAGTCCTAAATTAAAATTATGTCAAATGTACCAAAATAATTGTATGCAATGAACCTATTACTTGATTGTGCAAGTATGTGAACTATTCATTGTGGACTGTGATTGTGTTATTGGATCGAGTGTCACATTCTGACACATATATAGGATCGGATGTCACGTTCTGAAATATATATATGATCGAATGTCATGTTTCAACATATATATAGGATTGAGTGTCACGTTCCGACACATATATTGGATCAGGTGTCACGTTCCGACACATATATAGTTTGGATATGAGTTTCATGAAAGAACCATTGTGTGACTATCATCTGTGAAGTGATCTTAACTATATTGATAGAGAAACTGACCCGAATATAATTGAGCATGCCTATCCTGTATAATAATTGATATGAAATGATTGAAGGTCCAAATGTTACCATATTGACTGTTGTATTTGAGATTTATCCTGTTAAATTGTATATTGCTCCTGAAATGGTAAATTGATAATGCATTCCTATATATGCCTGTTCGAATTATGTCATGGGTGTTAGATCCGTACGCATCGTAGGTATGAGGTCGTGAGTAAACAAGTAAAAAGTCGTCGATGCGTTGTTAAGTGAGATTAATGACTTAAAGTCAGGTATTGTTGATGTCATGTGGGCACATGTGTTAAAGGGGGCAGTTGTAGAGAATTTGGAGATTCTGTCTCCGGGAAGGCCGCCTTGGTGGGAAGAATCCCACTGTGGCGAGGCCGTCAGAGAGGGATAGGTCTCGCCATGGCGGGCCAGTACGGTTATTAGGAGAGTCTTAGTCTACCTAAATGTTTCTCTCTTCAAGTGAGATGTTAATTATTCTAGGGCCATGTGTCGGAGTCCTAAATGTTTCTCTCTTCAAGTGAGATGTTAATTATTCTAGGGCCATGTGTCGGAGTAAAGGCTGAAGGTAGTAGAGTAGTTAGACGGAGTTAGTGATGGCCCGTCGTTCAAAAACTCCTCTCTGTGTAAGAAGGGCTAGGCCTTGATCTATATTAGAGTTGACAGCGGACCAATTAGAAGGGATGAGAGTTAGACTTGAAATACTTTAATGAGGCAGTATAGTTGCAAGGTCAGTGATGTTTCCTAGGTGAAGACGAAGATGATTTTCCAACAGCTTCTACTCCTCATTTCTTATGGCGGGAGTTGTGTCATTAATTTATTGTATATTATATCTTTAGACGCTCTTGTACCTGTTTAGACTAGAATTCTTGGGGTGTTAAAGTGTGAGTTGTAATCAACCTTGGAGTTTTGAATTAATTTATGGTGTCTTCACTACTCTTTTTGGTTATTAATGGCATTTTTTCAAATTTTCGCATTAAATTTTATAAGGGGTCTCCTATGTAAGTGTTAGAGTAGGTGTTTGCACGGCCCGGTGAGTTGGATCGTGACATTTTCCTTTTAATCAATTTAAAAAAATATATTTTAATATTTAATAATAATTTAATTTTAAAATATCAATTTTACTCCTAATAAATTGATTTATAACCACATAAATAACTATGATTTATTTTAAAAATCTTCTATATGTTTTACACCTCATATTCAATTAAAGTGCTTTATATATACCATTAAGAAATATGATGTAATGAATGAGGCTGCTCCTATATAGTATAAATATAAACTAATTAGACTCTAATTTAAACATCGAACATCGAATAAGAAATCAAAAAGTAAAATACTTTATGAGCCCGTTTGGATAGGCTTAAAAAAAGTAACTTTTATGTATAAAGTGCTTTTAGAACTTTAAAGTGCTGAAAGTTATTTTTATAAATAAGCAGTTGAGTGTTTGGATAAAAGTGCTTATGATGTGAATTTTAGGGTTAAAAGAATAAAAAAAGGTAGTTTGAGAATTTAGTTAAAATATAAAGAATATAAAAGTAATTTCCATGGTCAAAGAAAATGACTTTAAGCACTTTGGAAAAAAAAGTTTGGAATCCTAACTTTTCATTTTTGACTGACTTTAAGAACTTTATGGCTTAAAGTTAGCATTAGGCAAACACGTTCAAAAGCTAAAAAGGATCTTTAAGTTGATTTTGACCAACTTAAAGCCAATCCAAACGGGCTCTTTATAAATTGGGACGGAAGACGGAGGAAGGGAGTAACTAAAGAGAGATTGACAAGGTGAGCATGCGAGTGGGTTCACATGTCAAATGGTCCCCACAAGCTAAATTCCCTCTCTTTTCCTTCTACATACAACGTGTCTACATCGCACGTGCGTAGTAGCCGACAGATAAAAAGTGCCCTTCAATTCCTATTGGTTTCATATGTTAAGGTGGATCCCATTCCACGCTTATCTCAGCTCGTGCTTTGTCCCTTCCTCTGAAAATAACTTTTTTTTTTTTTGGTCATTACAAACTTTTTATGAGAAAAATAAATGTTATTTCCAGGAGAAAAAAATATATAAAGTGAGAAATACCAATTGAGTATACAAGTTAATGGTGCTTTATAACTTTGCCTCTCTCATATACAATGAGATAGTATTTAACTATATACTAACATTTTATTCTAATTTTGGATTTTTTTATCTTTTTATTTAGGATTTTGTCTTTAGTTAGCTGAAATTGGAACATTACTTGTCTAATCACCTCCCCTCTATTCTTCTTCGACCAATCTTTTATTGGGAAAAAGCATTGACTAATTTTCATTCCTTTCGGATCGTCTTCAAGTAGAAAATAATAACAGAGAAATTAAAGAGAATAAAAACAACACAAGATATAACGTGGAAATCCAATGCGGAAAAAACCACGGACCACCCAGAAAAATATTCACTATATGAAAATTATTACAACCATATAATATACAATATTTTTTGCACACACCCAAATACCTAAAATACTACATCCAAGAGATCTCGAAGAGAAAATTCTCTAAATCTCACATGTATTTCTCTAGATTGTTTTGTTGTTATGTGTTCATGGTGGAGATACCTATTTATAGGCAAACAAATACAACACCTCTACCTCTCCTAATTCCTGCAACAACTAGTTTTTCAACACCTTTTTACTGGCGCATCCGCACACCGTCTTTTCACATACTTGTACCATCTTGATATTCTAGCTTCACTTATCTTTCCACCAGGAAGGTCACTTTAAACTTTTCCCTGTATAACTTCATTTATAATCATATCTTATAGTATGCCTATACATCCATCTGAGCATCTTCATCTCTGCTATATTTACCTTCTGAATGTAGGCGTTTATGAATGGTTATCACTTTGCTCCTATACATGATAAACAATGTTGTGCTAACTACTATTATGTAGAACTTATTACTTTTAAGTTTTGGCGATACATTCTTATCATACAGTATTCTGAATGTGAACCTCCATTTCACTCACCCTACTCTATTACGATGTGTGACATCATCATTAATCTCTTCGTTTTCTTGGTTCATGGACCCAAGATACTTGAAACTTCCTTTTTGGATATGATTTGTGCGTTGATATTCACTTTCACCTTCTCCTCATGCATTACGTCACTGAGCATGCACTCTGGATACTTTATACAACCCACCGGAAGGGCATACCTCAAGGGGCACCAATCTCCCCCGGCAAAGATCTATCTGCGCGAAGCCGACCCAATGGGCGATGCTTGGTTACAATTTCGGTAAAAAGATGGGCGCCTAATTCCAATACAATAGGGGTCTATCAGTGCAAGTCAGCTGAACACCGTGATTGATGAGATAGTGGTCGGCCTTTCGAATGCCTTCTTCCTTACTTTTCTGAGAAGCCCATTTTAGTCTTGTTTAACTTGAAACCGTTAGATTTGTCTCAAAACTTTCATCATATCATTAAATTCATCACGCATTTTGTCATTAAATACAATATCATTTTGCGAATAATATACACCTTAACACCTCTCCTTGTATATGCCGTGTCAGTTTGTTCATCACTAATGCAAATATAAACTAACTAAGGATTGATCCTTGCAGGTGCAATCCCATTATGAAAAGAAAGTTTTTTTTTGAGTCTCATCTACTATTCTAAATTGGTCTTGATTTCATCGTACGCGTCTTTAATTACCCTAATATAAGTCATAGGTACACATATTTACTCTAAACATCATAGGTAAATCTTTCTTCTTGTCCTTATATTGCCCCAATAATATCTTTACAAGATGAATAAATTATATAGTTAATCACCCCGTCATGAATCCTAATTAATTTTTGGAGATAGACACACTCCTCCACATCCTCATCTCGATCATCCTCTTTCAAACTTTCATAGCATAATTTAGTAACTTGATATTTCTATAATTATTACAATTTTGAATATCAATCGTTTCTTGTACAACAATACCCTTCTACACCACCTTTAATGTTCTTGACACTTTAGCCATCCTAAAGTGACATTAAACACAATCAGTCACTCCATGAGCCCGTTTGGATGGGCTTAAAAAAAGTAACTTTTATGTATGAAGTGCTTTTAGAACATTAAAGTGCTGAAAGTTATTTTTATAAATAAGCAGTTGAGTGTTTGGATAAAAGTGCTTAAATGAGAAAAATTATGTAAATTTTAGGGTTAAAAGAATAAAAAAGGTAGTTTGGGAATTTAGTTAAAATATAAGGGATATAAAAGTAATTTCCATGGTCAAAGAAAATGACTTTAAGCACTTAGAAAAAAAAAGGTTAGGAATCCTAATTTTTCATTTTTGACTGACTTTAAGAACTTTCTGGCTTAAAGTTAGCATTAGGCAAACACGTCCAAAAGCTGAAAAGGGGCTTTAAGTTGGTTTTGACCAACTTAAAGTCAATCCAAACGGACTCCATACCTTCCTCACCAACGTTCTTCTAAATTCCACTCAGGATCCTCGTCTGGTTGAGTCCCTCTGCCCCACCCTATTTTAGAATAATTCTCTTAATTTCGCAATATTTATACACCTACAATATTTACAATCTCTATAACTCTCGAAATGCTCTAGTTTCTCCAACATAATATCTATGTCCCTCTCTTTGTTCAAAAGCTTATAAAAACATTTTATCATTTTCATCTATTGTGTGCCTTTTTTATTAATACTTCACCATTCTCCTCCTTAAAGCACTTTTCATACTTCTGAGTGATTAATGAAAAAAATTATAACTAGTGGAGTATTAATTAATTAAATAAATGAGATATCTAAAAATATTATAATAATTTTGACAGATGTCATAGCTTAAAATTATTATTTTTAAGGGATATATAAATTTTAAAAAGATAGTAAATGATATGGATTTAGCATATCTATTAAAAACTCTTTATTCTATAATTAATATAATAATATGTGCTCCTATTTTTGTTGTATAAAATGACACATAATATTTATATGGTCAAATCTATGAAAAAAGAGAAGAAAGAATCTAGGCCAACGCCAGAGTGTTTGTTATGCAATTCCAATAAAGAAAAGCTTTTCACCATTTGTGAAACCAATAAGCCTTTTTTTTTTCCCTTTCTCTCTCCCATTTCCACTCTGCACTGTCGTCGTCGCCTGTGACAGAATATGACGGCCGGCACCGGCGGAGGAGGATCATCGGGAAGGTTGCCGACGTGGAAGGAGAGGGAAAACAATAAGAGAAGAGAGAGGAGGAGAAGAGCTATTGCCGCCAAAATATTTACTGGGTTACGAACTCAAGGTAACTTCAAACTTCCAAAACACTGCGATAACAACGAGGTCTTGAAAGCTCTCTGTATTGAAGCTGGTTGGGTCGTTGAAGATGATGGCACCACTTATCGCAAGGTTAGAATTCGATTCCATGTTGTTGTTACTGAAATTTTTGCCAATTTACTTCTGGGTTTTCTTTGATTTATAATTGTAGATCTATATACCAGCAAGAGAAGTGTAGATCTGGAGATTAATTTTGGTCTTGGTGGTCAAATTTTTAGCAATTTGATCTTATTAATTACTGTATTTTTACCGACCTGGATTTGTTGCATTTGAGCCGAGTTTCTTTTCGAAACAGCCTCTGTTAAGGTCTGCATAAATTCTACCGTCTTCAGACCTCACTTGGGATTTCAGTGGGTATATTGTTGTTGATTTCAAGTTCTGAAATTAAGATTTTTAATTTTCTTTGATGAAATTTCCTTGTTGGAGTGTTGGTTCTAAGTTTGAGATCTGAAATATTTGTGCTGTTTAGGAGTGTATAAACAGTTTTTGCTGCTTAAATTGGTATATTTTTGCGGAGTATTACATATGATGCATATTGTTTAACAATTTACTTTGATTAGGATGCTAATTTATTTTTTTTGAATCGCAGGGACACAGGCCTCCACCAATTGAAAATGGATGTGCCTCTATGAATATCAGTGCATGCTCATCGATTCAGCCTAGTCCAATGTCATCCTCTTTCCCTAGTCCTGTACCTTCTTACCATGCCAGCCCAACTTCATCATCATTCCCTAGCCCTTCCCGTTGTGACGGGAATCCCTCATCATACATCCTTCCCTTTCTCCATAACTTAGCTTCCATTCCCTCTACTCTGCCACCTCTTCGTATATCTAATAGTGCCCCTGTTACCCCACCTCTTTCTTCTCCTACCCGAGGCTCAAAGCCCCCCAAACCTATCTGGGAATCCCTCTCCAGGGTTCCATTGCATTCTTTCCAGCACCCACTTTTTGCTGCTTCTGCACCAACAAGTCCCACTCGACGCCAATACTCTAAGCCTGCTACAATTCCAGAATGTGATGAGTCTGATGCTGCCTCAGTTGAATCTGCACGCTGGGTCAGCTTCCAGACGGTGGCAGCTCCTACTTCGCCTACTTTTAACCTCGTAAAACCTCTTCCTCAGCAGAACATTCTCTTAGATGCCTTAAGTGGCCATGGAATGTTTGGCTGGGCCGAAGCAGCTCAAAAGGGACATGGCGCTGAATTTGATTTTGAGAGCTGTAAAGTGAAGGCGTGGGAAGGTGAGATAATACATGAAGTTGCTGTGGATGATCTAGAGCTCACTCTTGGTAGTGCAAAGGCACGTGCTTAAGCTCTTAATGAGATGATTCCGATAAAGGATTAGTGTAGGATGAGCTTAATTATTGAAAAAAAGGAATATGGATGAGCTTATTCCATATCTGCTACGTTGCAATTTGCACGCAGTTCACCACATCAATTGTGCAACTATAAGCCATATTGTGCCAACTACGTGGATCTCAATTGTAAATTCTCTTACTATACACCTGAGGACTTGAATTTGAGCATTTGATTTCTTGTTGTCTCTATGGTATAGTTCTCTACACAAGCGATCACCATATGAATCTAAGACGTTCCTTGAATTGAGCAGATCCTTGGGCTAGATGTGTCCGGAGTATTGTGAAGTCTAACTGATGAAATGAAGCAATGGTTCCCTGTTTATTTTAGAGCTGCCCTTACCGTATTGTAAGGACTATGTGTTTAAGTAGTGAACTCATAGATCCTGTGTGTTTGTATTTGGCTGGGTTTGTGAGACCCTCATATGACAATGTATTAGAGAGAGCTGTAGCTATTATTGTCATGTAGAAAAGTGCGACGAATCATGGAGAACACCCAGCCCATTACTACTAGTTGTTAAGCATGAACGGCACATTGAATTAGAGCTTAAGCTTTTAATGTGGATTTTCTTCTCATTGACAGTGTCTTGGTGTGAATTTTCTGAAACCACTCCTTTACGAGTCCCTTTGGACGTGCAAGATTGCTTAATAATGAGTTGGATATAAAATTTCACAAGTGGGGTCTGGGGATAGTATAATGTACGCAAACCTTATCACTACCTCATTGAGATAGAGAAACTGTTTTCGAAAGACTCCTTGGCTCAAAAGTATCAATCCCAAATAAGAGAGAAAAATCAATATATATATATATATATATATATATATATCATAATGGCAAAAACGAAAAGTGTTGCAAATTGTACAAGATAAGAAAATAACAATAGCAAAATACTGTGAAGATTGAGAGGCAATAACAATAGACTTATATCATCCTACCCCTACTAGGCTTGTCTCCTACTAACCTTCTATCCTAATCCACGACATCTACTCCTTTCTATCTAAGTCTGGACAGTTTTCCATTTTCTTTGTGTTTGGAGCCCATATTGGAGTCTAACTAAATTTAGATTGCTGTTTTGAGCGTGGAGAAAATTTTGTTTGAATCACGCATTGTAAGGTCAATTTGGGTGACACTCACAACAAAATTTTCCCTACACTCAGGATTCAAACTCGAGACCTGTTATTAAAAATTTGTATTTGCTTCTTATCTTGAAAGTCGTGGTACCTACTTCATGTGCTGTCTATATTTGTATTTTAGTATTTCTGGGTCGAAGGAGCATCTTAGAACCAAACATGGGATGGGAAAAGGGCCGCTCCCCACGTGCATTCTTACTTTGTAGGGCGCATGCGGCCGTTGTCACGCTCTGTATTACGGCTAATTTGATTTAATAGTTTGATTTATCAGATATTAATTTTTAAATTTATTAATTCGCTAGCTAACTTATAAGATAAAAGTTGATTTGGTAATGAATTAGCAATTATTAGACGGTTATTATGGGTGTATCGGTTAACCACTAATCTCTATAGTACATTTTTTTCGATGAACGCACTTTACAAAAAAAATGACTTCTTTTTACTATTTTAAATGTCGTGAGCCACGGGCTTCTTTACGCTTTTACCGTTTTTAAACTTTAGTGTTTTTTGAGTTTGCTGACTTGCTCTCTATTCTTTAAGACAAAATATATAATTATAGAAAAATAAATAAATTTTTCTGGATTTACGGCTTTAGCCTTTAGGTGTTAGGACTAACAAAGGAAAAATATATAATTATTCTTATATATTATTATAAAATATTAAATAAGGCTAATATACCAAAAATAAAAGTGTAAGTATGGTAATTCTTAATGGATTAACGGTTTACCCGATAAGTAAATTGAATAATCTTCCCCCACACCAATAAGCCATTAATTATGAAATTTTAATCTGTTCCCCAACCGTTTATTTGATAATCCAATACTAATAAGCCAATAAATCAATTTTACGATTGACTTATCGGCTATGATTCAATTTTGAACACCCCTACTTTGTATCATATCATCATAATATATATATGGTACAAATAAATCATTTCTAATGACCCGCTATCATGTAACTTGTTCTAGAATGGACATCTCTTAGTTGAGTTTCGAATATCGAATGCATGCGACCTTTGAGTGCTTATATTTTCTTATTATTCGTTTCTTTTCTCTTTCATGCTTCCTAATTAGGTCTCATATCAGGGAATATTACATGATTAAGAGCATTTCCCATAAGTTACTACTAATATGCTTTTCGGTCCTTCGCTAATTTTCCTGTGATATCAGCAAAGTTTGTAATTATTATGTTACTTATTAGAAGAATATAATAAGTAGGATCGTCACGTGTTGTTTGTTTGGTTGAGAAACAAGATAAAGCAAGATGAAATATTTGTTAATTAGCCATCATCTGACAAGGTTTTAAGCTTATATTTGCACTACTAAAAAGCTGTTAAAAAAAGGATATAAAAAAGCGACGAACTATGTTGTTATTTTGATCAAACTCAACGGAAAAGTGATGCAGTCACTTCCGTCACTTTTTTGATCGATGCTTTTAAAAAAATGACGGACAGGAACGCAAAATGTGACGGACTGCGTCGATCCTAATATTTTTTTAAGTAAAAAATTTAAATAAAAAACGACGGACTCCGTCGGTTTAATTTTTTTTAAAATTAATTATTTAATATAAAGCAACGGATTGTGCTATTTTTTTAAAAAAATTTTCCGAGAAAAGCGACGGATAAATGGTCTCCGTCCGTCTCTTTCGTTCTTAAAAATTTTCAGAACAACGACGGACATAAAGTTCCTGTCCGTCGCGTTTCTGGAAAAATTTTGATAGCAGAAACCTGCAGTTTCTGTTGCCCACCTGTAATGAAAATTTAATTCACTTCAAATCAATTTAACCCATTCCAACACAACTAACAACAAACAAAATACGCAAAATTCATAATAACAAACATAATAAAACACTTAAAATGAATAAAGTCATAATTTAGAACGATTTAAAGTCTTTCAAATTTAACCAAAAAATTTAAAATTTTCATAAACTAACATAGGGAACCTAAGGACTATTTGTTTGTATTCATCACAATCGTCGGAGTCATCCGGAGTGAACCCTCGAATAATGGGATGGAGACTGATGGGCGAGGTTGAGCACTTGTTCTTTTATTTGCTCAACTTGTTTATTCATAATTTTTTGCTCCTCAACCCTTTTTGCCTCAGATTCTGCTAATGCGCGTGTAACTTCTGCAATTTCCTGAGACATAGCAGCTATTTGAACCCCGTCAACGGCCTCGACTTGACGTGACGATCCAATACCATCTAAACCTGATTGGAGTTGTCGTACGTCATTCCTAGAGCCCATTCCATATATTCGGCCCCTGTGGCTCCCTCCAACTACTTTTTCTGTCCAAATTTGAGTGGACTGTTCAAGCGTTAGCTTGACCGAATCTCCCATCTCACTTATGTGCCGCTTATAATATTGCTGCATATTAAAAAATAAAAGTTATAATCAATATATATATATATATATATATATAAATATAAAAGTTAGAATAAAAATATATTATACATTATGTTAAATAACTTACATAGGCTCGTTCGGCTCTTTCGTCCACCTACTCATCTGGATTCGACGGATTAGTCTTTTACTTCACATGAGTCTTTTTAAAGAATTCATGTGTCACGCCCCGAGAGGGTACCCTAGGCGTGACCGGCACTCAGAAACCATCTCTGGCTTCCGAGAGAACCACTTGGTCTCATCACTCATTCGTTCATCAGCGGAAGACTTAAGTTAAAATAAGAATACTTATATGAGCTCACCATCAACATCAAGGAAAGAAATAATCCTTAGAAGAAGTAGTTTCAAAGGAGAACTACTCCAATTACATCATCAAACTCTGTCTATGAAGCCTCTAATACTCTTAGATGGTTCCAATGACATGTCCATGGCTACCTCAAAAGGAACATCACACTCAACAATAATAAAAGGATAAGGAGTTTCTTCCGAATACAAGAACGACTCCCCAAATAGTTGGAAAGAAATGATCTTCAACAATGCTCTTGTTGAGGATCTCTAACACTTGTATCTGCATCATAAAATGATGCAGGTCGAATGACGTCAGTACGTGGAATGTACGAGTATATAAAATGGAAGGAAGGTAAGGACAAATATCAAAAAACTCCTCTTAGGAAGACTCATCTCAGAACTCAACATCATCTCAACATCAATATGTAATGCAAGTTTAATAATAATAATAATAGAAATAAAAATAATAATAATAAGCAATGCTTACTCAGTTGGGAGTTTCTCTAACCGACAACCATCACTTATGAGCTAGCGATGATACAACGAAGCAATGTCGTTGCCACATCCATCCAATACCTTGCCAGGGTAAAGGACATCACCATCTTGGATCCACTCATCAAAGTCATCTTTTGGGGACTTAAGAGGCATGACCTCCATCCTACGCTGGCTACGTAGTTCTGGGGTTTAAGTCAATTAAACTCTTACCCAACTCGGTGCTCAATACTACTCCCAAAATATATGCTCATATTAAACTCATCATCTAGTCTTATTGGACTTTAATTTAAATCGTCAAGCTCATCTCATTACCTCTTCATCAATCATTATACTTCAAAAACATCATTTACATCTCATCAAAACATCATTTACTCAAATTCATTGAAACTCAATTCTTTTGCTCTTTCAAAACTCAATAAAATACATATATAGTATTAATTCATACCACTCTTTTTGTCAATGAAATATTAAAAGCCAACATCTTTACTTAAAATATGTGTAAAAATATTCATGAACATCAAATCAATTAGGGTTCATGGAAAAATAGCCATGAACAATAATTGAATTACCCAGGTTTGTCACTCATACTAATTTGGTCTTAATACCAAAGAAAGATATGGTTAATACCTTCTCTGATATGAGACCAATTAGTTTGAGCAATTTTGTGAATAAAATTTTTTCGAGACTGTTACATGAGAGATTGGCTGCCAAAGTACCTAATATTATATCTCCCAATCAAGCTGGTTTTGTCAAAAATAGAAGTATTGTGGAGAACATACTATTGACTCAAGAAATAGTATCTGATATAAGGCTAAGAACAAAAGAAGCAAATGTTATTATAAAGCTGGATATGGAAAAAGCATATGACAGGGTATCTTGGTTGTTCTTAACTAAGGTACTCAGACACATGGGATTCTCAGAGAAGAGCATAGACATGATCTATAGAATTGTCAGCAATAACTGGTACTCTGTCTTGGTTAATGGGCAACAACAAGGATTCTTCTAATCTACTAGAGGAGTAAAGCAAGGGGACCCTCTATCCCCTACTTTATTCATACTAGCAGCAGAGGTCTTAACAAGGAGCTTAAATGCACTTCATCATGATATGCAGGTTAAAGGTTTTGGCATGCCTAAATGGAGTCCAAAAATAAATCATCTTGCATATGCTGATGACATGATCATCTTTACTTCAGCAGATATGGTCTCTTTGCAAAGAATAATGAGGATTTTGAGAAAATATGAGCAGACTTCTGGCCAAAAGATTAATATGAACAAAAGTGCTGTTTATATGCATAATAAAGTGGCAGGAGACATCAGTATAATAGTGGAGATTGTCACTGGCATGAATAGAAAAGAATTTCCTTTTATGTATTTGGGATGCCCTATCTATCATTGTAGGAGAAAGAAGGAATTCTTTAATACTTTGACTCTTAAGATCATGAATAGATTACAAGGATGGAAGGGTAAAATGTTATCTTTTGGAGGAAGGGCAATACTTATTAAACATGTGCTTCAAAGCATGCCAATACACATGCTATCAGCTGTTAACCCCCCTATTGGAATCATCAGACAAATTCACAAAATGTTTGCTCAGTTCTTCTAGAGCAACACAATTGGGGGCAGAAGTAGACACTGGGTGGCTTGGAATAAGATGTGTGTTCCTACTACAGAAGGAGGCCTAGGTGTTAGATCATTACATGATGTGGCATTAGCACTGTTTTGTAAGCTATGGTGGAACTTTAGGACAAAACCTTCCCTGTGGAGAGACTTTATGACCAACAAATATTGTAAGAAAGAGCATGCTATAGTGGTGCAATGGAAACAAGGGTCACAGACTTGGAAAAGAATGCTAGAAGCCAGGGACCTAATAGAACACCAAATCTGGTGGCAAGTGAGGAAATGAGATTCACTTTTCTGGCTAGACAATTGGACTGGATTGGGAGCTTTATACTATGTAAATCCAGGAAATACTTATGATGCAAGTATTCAAAAGGTTAAAGAAATGATAGTGCAGGGGAGGTGGAATAGAGAAAAACTTAGGGAAGTACTTGCTAAAGATATTGTTGATAATATAATAGACAATATAACCATACCCAAGGAAGAAAGAGACTTTGATAGACCATGGTGGATTCTAGACACAAGTGGAGAATTTACAATTAAATCAACTTGGGATTTTATTAGGCAAAGGGGACCAAAACTGGACATTTACAGGTTCATGTGGATAAAGGGTTTACCTTTTAAAATCTCCTTCTTCATGTGGAGATGCTGGAAATACAAAATTCCTACAGATGATGTTTTAAAGAAGATGAACACTATTCTGGTTTCAAAGTGTTGGTGTTGTATAAATCCTAGAGAAGAGACTATACATCATATTTTCTTAACTTCTGAGACAGCTAAAAGGACTTGGTCCTTTTTCTGTAAGGCTGCAGGAATAAGGATGGAGGGGGTACAACTGTAATAGCTAATTGTGAAATGGTGGATGGCACCAGTTACTAACAGACTGAAACAGGTTTATGCTGCAGTGCCATCAATTATAATGTGGGAACTTTGGAAGAGAAGGAATGGTATCAAGCATGGACATAGAAAGATTAATAGTTCAGTTATATATCTAGTCACAGTTTCTATCCAAGACTAGTACAATATAGAAATCCCTCAATTAGAACTATCCCCCCTGGATGGAAAAATCTGATCCAAATGCTAGAGGGAGGCAAGGCAAGAGTGAAGGTAACAAAAGTTAGATGGAATCTACCTCCACATGGGTGGTATGCCTGCAACACAGATGGTGCATCCAGAGGCAACCCAGGGAGGAGTGCATATATGCTAAGAGTGAGGAAATTGGCTATGCCACCAGTATAGAAGCAGAAATTGTGGCTCTTTTGGAAGCATTGAAGTACTGTAAACAACAGGGACTAAATAAAATCATTTTCCAGACAGATTCCCAAGCTATTCAAAAAATTTTGAATGGAGAATGGAAACCTCCATGGAATATTGCAGGTTGGGTAGATGAGGTGGAGGAATACAAGAGAAATTTGGATGTCATTTTCAAACATACCCTAAGGGAAGCAAATAAACTGGCAGATGCTTTAGCAAATTATGCCCTAGATGAGGGTCCCCTGCGGGCTTATTTGTTTGAGGAGTTGAATGCACAGATGAGAAGAATCCTAAATAGTGACAAGAGTCAAATTCCGTATCTAAGAATTAAGAAATGTTGAAGGAAAGGGAGGAAAAAGGAAATGGGAAACTGGAGACACAGAAAAGGAGAATGAGTTTGATGTCTTTACTAATCGTTTGTTCATTTTGCAGGTCTACAAACTACACTTAGTTGAATCAAAGGCAAATAAGGCATCTCACAACTTTCAGAAAACACACAAAAGCAACAAGATCAACAGAGGAGTACAATACACACCAAAAACAAACTATAACAAATGAGAATCAGAGGAAACCACACTGAGTTTCTTCATCATCTTCAACAATAAGGGGAGAAGAGCACAAAGACAGAATAAGAAGAAAGACAAGGAAAGGTCCACCTTCAAAATAAAAATCGAGGCAACAAACACACATGCAGAGCAATCGGATGTGAATCAGAAAGAATCCATCAAATCAAATGGTCTCCTCATCATCGTCAACACTAAGAGGAGAATAGCACAAATTATTCAAGGCAACAAACACACATACAGAGCAAACAAGCTGGTGTGAATCAGAAGGAAACCATCATAGCAAATTTTGGCCTCTTCATCATCTTCACAAGAACAGCAGAAATGGCAAAGAACGTCGAAGAAGAAGACGAAAATGGTCATCTCCTGACTATTCAAGGCAACAAACACACATACAGAGCAAACAAGCTGGTGTGAATCAGAAGGAAACCATCATAGCAACATATTTTGGCCTCTTCATCATCTTCACAAGAACAGCAAGAATGGCAAAGAGGATCGAAGAAGCAGACGAAAATGGTCATCTACTGACTATTCAAGGCAACAAACACACATACAGAGCAAACAAACTGGTGTGAATCAGAAGGAAACCAATTTTGGCCTCTTCATCATCTTCAATGGCAAAGAAGATCGAAGAAGAAGAAGAACACAGTAATTAGGGCTCAAAAGGGAAAGTGTGTGTAGGGTAAATGGTACCCAAAACTATCATTTACCTCTTTTACAAATGAATAAAAGAAAATAATATTTACTTTAAAAAAAATAAAAATAATATGAAAGATAAAAATAATAATAATAAATATATATAACTTAATAGAAGAAGAATTAATTCATGTAGAATTCAAGATTTGAATAAAACTCAACTATAACTCAATTATGATGAGTTTAAATATTGGGCGCATGGACGAACTCAATCCAATGCTATGAATAGCCTTACATATCTTAAATTTGAAGCTTTACTCCGAATTGGAACACTCTTGGACTCCTAATATTTTCTTCTCGCCGGAGCATTTTGTGTACTACCCGGAGTATAAGAATTATCGGAGTAGTATTTTTATACTACTAAAACTAAAACTATATATGAGAATGAGTAAAAAAGTATATAGAGAGAAGAGTTGCTTAAGAAAGCTTGATGAATAAAATGACAAAATAAGGTGGGTATTTATAGGTGTGGAGGAGGGACCTAACAATAAATAAACATAATCATAAAGGATGATCTTGAAAATTCAATGGAGAATTTTGATGTCATGGATGATGTCAAATGGTTCTAGATCTTTCCATGGTAGGTGAGATAAACTCTCTTTTAACGGAATATCCTTTTTTAGATCTGCGTTTGAATATGATAAATTCCTAATTAGGATTTGGTGTCTACATAAGAATTGTATATTTAGAAGTCTAATTTTATGTGGCTTAAGAATCAACAAATTTAAAGTATCCTATCGTGAGATATGAATTTTTTCCGACAAACACTCCATTTGACCTACTTACCTCTGAATCTTAAGATATGATCTCATAAAAGTTGTAAATGATGATGTTAGGGTTATCTAGAAATTTGAATCACCTAATTTGGACGATCCTATGAAAAGTTATGCCCAAAATATAGAGAGAGTATTATTTTCGTCGAGAATTAAAATACCACATACAACGTTTTAGAAGGTGTCATAAGTAGAAATACTCTCATTGAGGTCTTGCATACCTTAGAGTAAAGCTTAAAGAAAATAACATAATTTGTATAATCAAAATACTTTAGGCATGGGAGAACATAATTATGATCAAAATACTTTAGGCATGTGAGAACATAATTATGATCAAAATACTTTAGGCGTGAGAGATCATAATATGATAAAAATACTTTATGCGTGAGAGATCATAATATAATCAAAATACTTTAGTAATGAGAGAAATAATTATGATCAAAATACTTTAGGCATGAGAGATCATAATATGATCAAAATACTTTTAGGTATGAGAGAACATAATTATGATCAAAATACTTTAGGCATGAGAGATCATAATATGATCAAAATACTTTAGGCATGAGAGAACATAATTATGATCAAAATACTTTAAAACTTTTTTATGTCTTCATATAAGGACTTTGATAAATCAACAATTCAATGCATTTAAGAGCCAACATAAACTAACATAAGATAGGTGATTAAACTTCAAATATTTAATAATCTATGCAATTAAAATCATGATATGAAAACCCATAAAGTTTCATGCTAGAATTAAATAGAAAACTTTGATAATTCATTTGGACTTCATGAATGAAAGGATCCATGAATCAATATCATTTTAGGGGGTGTTACATCATGACGATAGAGAGTGCATCCCAATTCTCTTTCCTATAAATAAAAATACAATTAATGAAATAATATTTTGTCAAATAATTTATTTAATAAAATGAATTTAAATTTAAAATTTAGAAACCTTACCACCTCTCTCTGAATTATACCAACACTCTTTGCACCCCTGGTGAGCAACGATCCACCCTTTAGGCTGGCTCTTGCTTTTTTTCTTGATCGAACAAAGCTTTAAATTCTTCGATATCCTAATACTGGCATAATTCTTCAAATATATGAGGCAACATCCAACTCGAAGGTGCCTTATCATCCCTAGCTTTCTTTAGCCAGCTAGACAGTCTAGTGCTTGCTTTTCTTTCAAAAGTGATCGTAATGACCATATTGTACCTTGGCTTCCAGGTACATAAAGTCTGAAAAAAATGAATAGCATTAAATAATTAGTTAAATAACGTATAGTAAAAATATTAAACTTAACTTAAAAAAATAGATTTAAACATATATGTACCTTGAATTTATTAAACATTGCTTGACAGATACTATTTGGAATATCCCGCCAAGAGTGATAGGGCTCAGTATATAGCCTCCCAACACTCTCCTGAAGATCCCTAGAAGCCTCCTTCGAAGGATGCCACCTCCAAGACACATAATAAACATGTAATTAGTTCATGAATAATTTATTAATGTAGCAAAAATAAATAAATAAATTATTAAACTTATGAGGATACATCAGACTCAATCATGACTTTCCTAAGTCTGTCCCTCTGTCTAGGAGCTAACCCAGCCACATTATGTGCTGCCTCTGGTCTAACAGTAGAAGAAGGTGAAGCTAATGCTGTAGGAGTATCAGTTTCAACACTAGAATATCTAAGTCTTAGAGTAGATATGTGAGGAGACTGGATCCGAGAGATGGAATTATGGGAGATAGAGTAGACGAAGATGCTACTCTCGGGGGTCGAGCAATAACCTCTGTGGATAGCTGATAGGTCTGATCATATGAAGTATATCTGACCTATGAAGAAGAAGAAGCGCCGCATGGTCGGCAGAACTGACTATGGTAAACTAAAGGATCCATAGTCTCAAAAGCACAATATGAATATATATAGGACTAGCTCGGCGGTGCTGCATCTCCGTCGCTGAAGAAATATGTCCTAGGATATCTTCAGGATCAATTGGTCCCCTAGACTTCTTTTTACTCCTTCCAAAATGGCTAACCTCAAGATGATCCCAGGATCTATCACCATCACCAGATGACATCTGTATGTAAAGTAATAATACAATATCTAAAAAACATAAATTAAATAAACTTAGCGTTAGCGAAATAAATAACTTACATACTATTCCTCCTCGCCTATTTCATTTTCGTCATCCTTCCATTCCTCCTCCTCAGTTATTTCATATACATTGTTATCCTATTCCTCATCCTCAAATGATTCATATTCCTCGTTTACTTCTTCCTCAATATTTTGCATTATAAGTTCGTTATCAGAAACCTCTTGTAGTATGTGTTGAGGTGTTCTAGTGTGTTTTTCAACTCAACATCAACTTGTTGTTAAACAAGTGTAACATCATTTTGGTATGCCACAGCTAATATATTCTTAATTTCAATTCTTCCCACAGGCTTTGTCTCAATAACAACCCACCAACTCCCAAAATATGCTCTGTTTGTTCGAATTATGTTCAACACCATATCCAAGAAGTCTAGAAGGTGGAGTTTCTGTAACTTTAGGTAATGGAGAAACTCTCTTTCAAATTTGATTTCCTGCCAGTGATGGAGGTTGAGGATCATTTTCAACCCTATTTTTTCTGAATGCATGTTTTATCTTTCTAAACTCATGGTCCATTAGAAAGAACTGACGATGACAATCAAATCATAAATTTTTTCTGCCATGCTTTAAGGTGAATGCCTACTATTTTTCATGCAATGAGGACAAGCAAGCTTTCCAGCAGTCATCCACCCAGACAACATCCCGTATGCAGAAAAATCATTAATAGTTCACATTAAAGAAGCACGCATAACAAAATTCTGCTTAGTTTATATATCATAAGTCACTACGCCTTCAAACCATAATTGTTTAATCTCATCTATCAATGGTTGTAGATAAACATCAATCAAACTTTTAAGATTTTGAGGACCCAAATAACACAGCTTAGAAAGATGTACGGACTTGTCATGCACATTTCAGGAGGAAGATTGTATAGGGTAAGAAATACAGGCCAGCAAGAATTAGGTGAGGCGACATTAGAGAATAGTGTGAAGACATCTACACACAACCCCAATCTTACATTTCTTGGTTCACTAGCAAAATCAGGATACATGTTATCAAAATATTTCCATACTTCTCCATCAGATGGATGAGACAAGACACTAGAAAGCCTTTTATATTCACGATGCCATCTCATATGTAGGGCAGACTTCATCGATGCATACAACCTCTTTAATCTAGGAATAAAAGGTAAATAATGCATCACCTTAATTAGAACCATTTTTCCAGTAGGAGTCCTCTTATAATGAGCTTGTCCACAAAACTTATAATTTTCTAATTCACTATCAGTCTTGTAGAACAACATGCAGCCATTAACACAAAAATAAATTATATCATACGACAATCCTAACTTGAAACCCAATCTCTTTGCCTGATAGAAGTTTTGAGGTATGTTAAACTCATGATTAACCAGTTCGCCCAAAAGATCAACCATTGAGTCCATAGCCGCATGAGGAACACTTCAATCTGATTTAATATTCATTAATCAAACTGCAATTGACAAAGCAGAATACGAATTCCCTTTACATAGTGGAGGACTAGCCTCTTCTAATTGTTGATAGAAGCGTCTTGCTTCTTCATTAGGAGTTTCATCAAAATATTATTTGACTTCCATCCTATCTTGAATTCCGAAAGCATCATTGGCCATTTTATGAACTCTATCATGTTCAAATGTATCATGTTCAACCCTAACTCTATCATGTAGAACTAATCCAAGAGATACCATCCCTAAATTCCTCAATAGTAAAAAAATATTATACCTTTTATACATTTTGGTATTTGGTGTAGATACAAACAATGAAGCTAAGCTCTTTAAATAGCTAACAAAAACTGTATGCATCTGCTATTTCATCGATGTGGGATAACCAACATTTTTTACTTTCTTTTTTCTTTCTTTTTCAAACCAATAATCAACAAAAAATATTTTTCTCACTACTTTTCTTGTGAAATTTATTATACATGCCTCAATTTTTTTTATATATAAAAAAATAAATTACAATATAGCAGTAAAATATTAGTTTTAAATTACAAATATAGCTGCAAAAAAATTATAACGATCCAAATCGTCATTAATTTAGAGTAGAAGAAATTGTAAAAAAAATGACTCAACTGCTCTCACCATCCGGCTAGAGCAAGATGGTCACGCCTTAGCAGCACCTCCATAGAGGGATTGTGGCCGCTAGAGCGGGAGAACGTAGGATAGAACTTAAGTCGCAATTTTTTATTCCCCCACTTCTTTCAAGGATAGGTTAAAGCGCGAGGGTTACTGCAAAAACCCTCCAAAAGGCTGCTCCTGACTTGGAAAAAAGAAAGAAAAGAATTTCAGCATTCGAAGGCTTTCAATCGGTGGAATTCAGTCCTACCTTACCCATAAGAAATCTGGAACCAAAGATTTCAACAGCACTATCCCTCCACAGTTGTTTGGCGCCCAGGTAGGCTAGGCTTCTCTTCTCTTAGTAGTAATCTATACCCATTGTGTAGTATAGAAGGGAATTTAATGAGAAATTATATAAATAAGCTATGAGGTATGGGTCACGGGCAAAAATTCAATTGTATTTCGTTGTTTAATTCGAAGTGACCTGGGTAAGAGGGTCGTGCTATAATTAAAGAAGTTATTGATTGTGATATTATTGCATACAGACGGGTTAAGTTGTAATGGATATGGTAGTATGTACAGAGATATAAAATATGTTGATGTTGGAGATAAACCTTAGGGTTTGGTAGCAGGTGATCATTTTTTTTCTCGGGTTTGTTCCATGTACTTAGTGGATTGCTTTATGATATATATATATATATATATATGTGTGTGTGCGTGTGTGAATAAGGAGCATGCTAGATCTAAGTAAAAAGATCACTTACTGCTTGTTTGCAATGAACTTATTCATGTGATATAATGTGGTTTGTTATTGATAGTATTGATTGATTTGCATGATTAGATCGAGTGTCACGTTCCAACATATAATTGGATCAGATGTCATATTCTAATATGTATTTGAATCGGATGTCATATTCCGACACATTCTTGGATCGACTGTCATGTTACGACACATATATGGATGGATTAGATCCAATGAGAGGGCAAAGTATGTGTGTGTGGATGGTCCCATGAGAGGAGCCAATGATATCTATATTTTTGTGTAATAGTTAGGTTAATTGTAAATTACCTAGGGAAAAAGGATTCATAAATATACCCTTGAGTTGAGGCATGTTAATTATAAAGAACTGTGAGCCTGTATCGACTTATTTGTAGGTAAGATGGTGGATCGTGTTAGACCCTGATGTGACATATGTGCTATATGAGCTATTCTATATTTATAGGTTTAGAGGTGGAGGTTGCTTATTGACAGAGAGTTGTTCTCATTAAAGCTTCCATGAGTAACTGTGGTAGTAGTAGTTGTTACCTAGAAATCGGGGTTAGTTATGAGGTGTGGTTATGGAATGGCTAGGTCCCTATGCTGTGAGACAACTGGATCAAGACTAGTGATAGTTGTGTATAACTATTGAGTGGCTAAGGATGTTGGGGGGTAACTGTTAGGGTGAAGTGAGTACTAGTATGGTGGGCCTATAGCCCATAGGTCTCAGGTTTGTAATTAGAGTGGTTAGTGTAACTCTGGTCAGTAAAGTGCTGGAGACTACAAGAGTGAGAGTAAGGTGTTTACCTATTTGGATGGGTGTACAGGCTTATAAGATTTAATTGTTATGATCTCTCTTATTTTTCTGCTCATATACTATGTGGTGGGTATCAGATTGATCGATTATGCTTACTAGTACGGTTGTTTGTACTGATACTACTCTCGCTATGCCACTTGACATAATCTGGTTACAGGGTCAACTATGTCTCTTAGGTGAAGATGAAGGTGATCCTCCAACAACTTTTATTTTCCTTCCTTATGATGGAAGTTGTGTCATTGTTCATTTATTATGTTACTACTCTTAGAAACTCTATTACTTATTTTAGACTAGTATCCGTGGAGGTTTTATGTGTTATTTTTTATAAACTGGATCATTGCAGATTACTAGAACTTTCTGACTTGAATACTCAAGTTTTTGATATAAATTATGAAATGCTTTTCATATAAGGGGTTAAGGGTTCTCCTACTTAGGTCATAGAGTAGGTGCCCATACGTCCTAGTGGATTGGGTCGTGACAAGTTGGTATCAGAGCCCAGGTTATCGGTCTCCTAATATAAGAGCAAAGGTCGAATAGACTCCTGCGGATTAGTGTGTTGACGTCCACTTCTAATCTTCGGAAAGTTATGAAGCATTTTAGGAAGTTCCATTTCTTCTCTCTTATTCATATGGTCTGTCGCTTGTGGTATAAGTTGAGTCTAATTGGTATCTTTGAATTCCAATTGGTATCTCAACATAGTAACTGCATTCCGTTGACATGGATAAAGAGACGCAAGCAAAGGAAATTGGAACCGAGAAAGTTCCAATCGGTATCTTGCCTTAGAGGCGATGAGAATGCATAGATGATCAACTAATGGTCATCCATGAAGTAGACTTAATTAATAGTTTTGAACTTGCTTGAGTTATGTTACTGAAATTGTGATTATGTGCATAGTAATTCCTGACTTAATGTGTACCCTTGCCTGCGTGTTGAAATTATGTGATATATACTTGTTAGTAATTCTGTGAGCTAGATGTCAGAAAAGAGTCATAACTGAATTATGTGCGTTAGTCTTTTTGTAAGACATAAGGTGATTAAAGAATAAATTTCTGATGTGTTAAATGATATACTCATATGAGGGGATGCGGCCTATAAATTATACATGGACTTACCATTGAAAAAATTGGTAAGGAAAAAGAACAAATTGGGACTGTAGAGAAACTCTGTTTTAAGGATAGTCAAAAATTGGCTGGGAACCAGGTGAGAAAAAGAACTAGTGTTGTACATTAGCATAAGGGTGGTTATGAAAGATTTTCTTAACATATTTCAGAACTGGGCTAAAAAATGTGTTTCTAAATTGGTCTATCTGTCATAATGGATTGAACTGTTAGCTTGAGTTAAAAAGAACTCGATGTTACAATTGTTCTAGATTGTTCTTTATTTATCTTGATGTCATTGGTCTAATGGGGGTAATGAACGGATCCTTTTGGTGTGCATAATAGTTATGCTAAGGTAATGAGGGGCGGTAATCTCCTACGTATAGTGCTGGATTCGATTCTGGGATAATCCATGTTAAGTTTTCTCGTAAGAAGGAGTCAAATAGGCTAAGTCTAACTCTGAGGGTTTTAAGGAGGATGTGGGATAGGAAATACAGCAGGAGAATTTTTTTTGAGGTCTTGTCTCGGTGAATCCTGCCAGAACGGAAATTATCCCCGCTAGTACGGGATTTCGCGAGATAGAGGTAAAGTTTCCTATTTTCCCCTGCTTTTGGCAATGAACTTCAAAACATAACTGACCAACTTTGAGGTCAACATAGTGCTCAACAAATGCGGAATAGACCATAAGCGGATAGTAATATATGCACGATGATGTGAATAAGTAAATAGCATCCGGGTGCTTATAAAAATAGGAAAAATAGTAAGGAAAATGGTAAATTATTTGTTACATGTCCAAAATGGCAAACCAATCAAATAACAAGTCTAACGGGAATGAGGGGGAGTGTTATCATCTGAATCCAGTTTCTCAGAAGTGTACTCTCCTGCCTAGGCCTCGTTCAGAAAGTTAAACTCGCGAAAGTCCTCGGGCTCTTAGGTGGGAAGCTCCCTCTGGGGAGTGACACAAGAGAAGATAATCTTAATTATTTTCCACATCCTCGTCATGAGGAACTATCTCTCTATGTTCTTCTTACTCTCCCACCGTAGCTGACGACGGAGCATCTCCACCTCCATAGCAATGGTTGGTGGCACAAGAGAAAAGGTATGGGAAAAACGTCCTTCTAGTCGCCTCTGAACTGCAACTAAGTCCTCCTCCAAGCGAGGGTCGACTAGTGGCTATGATTGAGTGGGAAAGGCAGCATCCTCATCCTCTGCTGCTTCTGCCCGGCTGCTCTCGATCCCGTCTATCCTCTGCTTCTTATGCCCCAGAAAGAGGCACTCTTGATAAGTAAGGGATGAAGAGGGAGATCCATAGGGAGTACCACGTCAGAGTCCAAAATTGGCACTCCGGCCATCTTGCACATGACGGAGATTAGGCCCGGCAGGAAGAATGCCTTTTTATTGCCACGGTAGAACACCTTCCACTCAGACACGATATGGGCCCCCACATTTTGGCCTACTCCCTGAATGGCACAAGCCACCACTAGAGATTGTGAGAAGGTCATATCGGTGCTTTTGCCTGACGGATAGATCCTCATAGTCACCAATTGCAGCCACTTTTGGGCCTCGTCTGACTAGTACGTGAAAGTGATACCCGCTGTGCCGGGTCAATAGACCTTGTTTTGGCACTCTGGGACCACTAGAGTGTCCCATAGACACTCTAGATCCATCTTCTTCAATTTGGCCTTGTAGTCAGCATTAGAGGCGTCAGGAACCTCTAGTACAATATTTATGTAGTGGGAACTCAGTGGGATGTCCTCTCCTTTGATGCGGATGGTGGGGTAAGGGTCGTCCAAAAGTATCGTAGGGAGTATAGCATAGAACTCCCTCACTGAACTTCTCTCGTCTAGCATGGAAGGTAGGTACTTTGTATGCCATTCCCAGCATGTAGAATCCTCTCTCGGGTAGAAACTTGTTGTACCGATAGTTGTGATTCCTCTCCTGGGTTGCAGCATCGGGAAATGGGACGAAGGAGAGGTTCACATCGTCGTTGTGAGTCATAGTGCTGTATTTACAGGTTTCATAAAAATTCAGTCAGAGCTCCATTGTATAAGTGTAAAAACTGAGGTTTGGGGGTATATCAGGACTTTTTCTCTTTTTAATATATTTTTAATAAATAATCCCATTAATTATATATATGTGTCGGTAAGTATGTGCCTAGGGGTGGGCATAAAATACCGAAAACCAAATTACCGAATCGAACCGGCTATTTCGGTATTTCGGTATTCGGTATTCGGTATTCGGTACTTGGCTCCGGTATTCGGTACCGGAATATTAAATTTCGGTATTTCGGTTTCGGTTTCGGTATTTATTAATTATCCCATTCGGTATTCGGAATTTACCAAATACCGAATTATTTCTGTTGGGCTCCTAAAAATTCCTTTTAATTTTTAAACATAAAGGGCTATAGGCCCATTCCTATAATTTAATCCAGCCCAATTGTCTTCAACATACCCTAAGTGAAGTCCCTAACAGACTAACACATTACACACTAACAAGTAACAACACTTAACCTATTCAGTATTCACTATTCAGTAGGGGTGGGCGTTCGGTATTCATCTCAATTCTCAATACTTCACTACTATTGAAGTTCTGCTTCTGCCCTTCACGCCGCCTTCAGCCCTTCAGCTTCACTGTGCCTTCACGTCGCCTTCAGCCCTTCAACTTCACCGCGCCGTCACGCCGCCATCAGCTTCACCGCTTCACGCCGCCTTTACCTTCACCGCTTCACGCCGCTTTCACCTTCACCGCTTCACTTGAAGGTAAGTTCTCTTTGCTTCTTCTCTTCCTCTTCCTCTTCCAGTCTTCCTTCACATTCTGTCTCTATTTCCCCCCAAAATAATATGCGTACCCTAATTCCATTTCAAATAGATTACGAAATTTTTGTCCTTTTTTTCAAGTGCATTAGTTCTTTATCGAAGCTTTCTGTGTATGTGCTGAGATGATTTTTATAACCTCGTGATGAGAATGTGTCTCCGTTGATAGTTAAGTACTTATAGAACTATCTGTATGAGTTGTCATGTCCTTTTTCCTTTTGGTTTCTGATGCATGTGGATGCTTAGGATGTATAATTGAGCAAAGGAAAGGATAAAGATAGATTTTGTTAGTCAAAATTCCAGTTTCATTTGCTCATTTTTACTATTTCCATAGGCTCATTTCTTTGGATCTAGAAATTTCTGACTTCTTTATTCCTTTCACAGGACAATCTGTTGACTGAAGTGGTGAAAAGGTTCAAAGGAAGAAACTAGAAAAGAATTGGTAATAAACCATTTATTCTTTCATGTTCTATACTTTTCAGCTAGTTTTTTGGATCAGGTTACTTTTTAGCTAGGTTAACCACAAAGACCAGCTCTTAGTAACTCACTGTATCAGCTCAAAGTCTCCTTCTTTGTTGCTTTGTTTCTTGCTTCCTTTCTTTCAAATGAAAATGATTGTTAATTTATGTCTTATAACATTTGTATTCTCTTCAATGTTTAGATGGAAGATGAAACAAGTCGAACGACCAATGTCATTGGAAGCGCACCTTTGGCTCTTACCGAGTCTCTTGATTCAACAATGGAAGTTCAACAACATGCATTGACGGTGAAGAGAAAAGCTATAGAATCAAGATCTGCTGCTTGGCCGCATTATGAGAAGCTCATAGAAGATGGAATTAATAAAGCTAAGTGCAAGTATTGTGGTAAAGTTCTCTTAGCTGATTCAACTAAAAATGGAACAAGTGGACTGAATAAACATTTGAAAACTTGTCCTAAAAATCCAAATAAGGTTAACAATTTCAATTCCAAGTACAAACAATCAAATTTAAACTTTTCCTTAGAAGGTGAAATGTGTGATGGGGCAATTTGGACTTTTGATCAAGAGGCATCTCGGAGGGCTTTAGTTGAGATGTTAATCCTTGATGAACTTCCTTTTCGTTTTGTTGAAAAGGAAGGTTTTAAGAATTTTATGAAAAAAACCCAACCTTTATTTCGAGTTCCCTCCCGTAGAACAGTGACTAGGGATTGTTATCAAGTTTTTGGTGAAGAGAGACAAAAGTTTATGAAGTATTTGAAAGAAAAATCACCGAGAGTTTGTCTAACCACAGACACATGGACATCTATTCAAAGAATAAATTATATGTGTTTGACAGTACACTTTATTGATAGTGATTGGCTTTTGCATAAACGAATTTTAAACTTTCAGGTTGTTACTAGTCATAAGGGTGACGAAATGGCCCGTTGTATTAGTAAGTGTTTGCTTGATTGGAAATTGGAGAAAATAATCACTATGCTGTTGCAGGTGCTGTTGACTGTTGTGTGTAGTGTTGCAGCTTATTGTTGCAGCTGGTTGTAGTGTTGCAGCTTCTGTGAATGCTGAAGATGTTGAAAAGAAAGTAAGTTGTGATCCAGTTTGTTGGAATTGTTGATGCTGAAGAAGGTGCAACTTGTTGGAGATATGTTGCTGCTGAAGAGGTGCTGGAGAATTGCCATGTAGTGCTCTAACAACTTCAGATTGGTTGTTGTTGACTTAATCTGACTTTGCTGCTGTTGGTTGTTGCTTGTTGTTGGCTCCAAGTAAATTGCATCCTCCAAGTTGCAAAACCATTTTGAGTGCATTAATTTGGTGGTAGTCTCTGTTGTTGTTGTGTGATGTTTCTGCATAGGAGAAAAATGGCTCCAGGTGATGTGATTGTCCTCCCCACAGCTGTAAGGTGAACTCTGAAGCCTCCAATAATCTGCATTTTCAGAAATTGTTGGAGCTGTGAATTTGGTGCCTTGAGTTTCTGCACTTTGTTGGGGTTTTGTTGATGTTGGAGAGTGAGTTGGAGAGGGACCAGGGCATGTGCAACTACAGCTTTTTGGGATTTGCTGCTCCAGTAACCTGCATAAACACACAAACAAACAAATAAACAAGAGCAAGGGCCTCCAAGAGCTGGAGTTGTAGTTGTTGGAAGTTGCTGTTGCTCTTCCATGTTCAACTTCAGTTTGCAGATTGTAGTTGTTGTTGTGTGATGTTTGATGTGATATTCTTGATGAGCAGCTCCTTCCAGGGTGATGTGAATGCACCTTCCATAGTTGTATTTGTACCCTTGTCACACCTACACAAGAAAGATCAAACAAATGCAAACAACCAACCAAGCATAGTTGTCTTCTCAGATTGTGCCAATGTGTTGTGAACCTGTACCTACAGCACCAACAAACAAACAACCAGAAAAAATCTCCAATGTTATTGAAATCCTTGAACCCTGATGATGGTGCCATCCATAATGTGATGCAAGTGTTGATCTTATAAGATGCAGAAATTTGGGTATTACCGAATACCGTACCGAACCAAATTTTTATTTACCGATTACCGAATTACCGAACCGAAGTTTGAAAGTTCGGTATTTGGTATATACTTTGAATTACCGATTACCGAATTATCGAATCTAAATTTTGAAAATACCGAACCGAATACCGAACGCCCACCCCTATATGTGCCAGATAAAAGTTTGGGGAAGATCCAATTAACCAAAATCCTTAAATCAAATAATAATTTAATTAATCCAAGCTTTTATATTGAAGAATTGCATAAAAAGGAAGTGTGAAATAAAGAAAACTTTAGATGTTTGATTAAAAACATAAAATATACCAAAAGCATGGTTACAAGAAATAAAGGTTTTGGTGAAGATATAAAAAAAATTGTAAGCTTATAATTTAGTAAAATTAATGATCTCAAGAGTATTAACTATTATGATGAGCTCTGTGATGTTTAGAGGTGACAATTTTAGCCCATATAAGTGAATAAAGTCAATTTAGTTCTTATTTCTTTAAATGAATTTCTCATATTTTTTAAAAGGAAAAACTACATAGTAAGACAAACATATGCTATGTATTTACTATATACAACTATAGTTTCAGAGAATTATAATTCACAGCTATCTATCCATTTAATAGCTATTTTCCAATTTAAAAGTGTATCTTTCAATTAGCGCATTTCCAGGCTTAATTCTACTTTGAATTTATCAATCATCTCTCTTTTCTTTTTCTCTTTCCAAATTAGTGTATAACCCTAAATTAGTGACATTCTTCCATCTTTCATGGATGTTTTTTTTCTTCTTTTTTTTCATAGACGATTTTTTTGAACTCTTTTCAAATTCTAACTTAACGCCGTTGCGTTTCTTCTCTCTTTCTCTGATAAAGCATCGCTGTCATTGGCTTGTGATGATTTACGAAACTTCGTTGCCAGCCATGATAGAAAATTTTGAAGCTTAAGTTCAAATTGCGGGTTTATAAAATTGTTACTAAGTTAATTTAATGGGTGATGTTTTGAGAGATTGAATATATTACGAGGAGTTCATATCTTGAATTTGAAAGATTTTGATGCAAATTTGTGGGACTTTTCAAGGAATCGAATACACGGGTATATGCATTATATTCATGTATCAATGCACCCGTATATGCATTGTATTAATGTATTTGAGTGTATTTGTTCATTGTTATACATTTGTATCAAATGTATTTATTTGTATTGATGTATCAACATGTATCTATTCCTTGTTGTTTTGTATTAATATATTGTGTATCTTGCAATTTGTTATAAATTTGTATCAATGTATTCAAGTATATTAGTTCCTTGTTATACTTTTGTATCATGTATTTGAGTGTATTATTGTTCCGTAATATACATTTGTATCAATGTATTTGAGTATTCTTATGGAGTATTCATCACCTAAATGTGTTTATATCAATGTCATACCAATGTATTCAAGTGAAAAAAAGTCTATAACAACAAAAAGATTTATGTATCAATGTCGTACAAGTAATAGTCAGTGATACAACGAAATCAATGAAGAAGAAAATTTCTTATAGTGCAATTCCTTTTTTACTATGAAAAAGATATTGTGAGATTCCATAATTTCATTGATTATGGAAGATTGATATAATATGCTAAATTTTCTTTTTTTAAAAAAGATACTGTTACACAATTAGTACACTGCATTAAATAATCTAATTGTATTCAGAGTAACTTTAAATGAAAAAAAAACATTGAATATATCTAGTAAGTAGCAAATAACAATATAGTTATGAATTATTATTAACAAAATTATAGCTAAGAAGATCTAATATTAGTAATGTTTCTCAGGTAAAGTGAGTTTCTTTTTATGACAAATTTGATTGAATAATTATATAAGAGAGGACCCCTAACTTGAAACCTTATTAATTCAAAGTTAAATTTAATGATTTTATTACATAATTCCTCATAGTTGAATGACCTTTAAAGATATTAACTCCAATGAACTTCAATTAACTATTTTTCAAAACTTTCATCAAATCACATAATTCATTTGTGAGTTTTTAAGTTTTTTAAAACACAACAAAATGAAGTTTTAAATTTCTTTACTTTAATACACTCACTAATATTTAAATTTGTGATGATAAATATGAATATCAGAATAATCTTCTAAGTATCAAAAATAAAACTTTAATTATAAAATAAGAAATTATTGTCTTTTTCGTAAATATTTTGAATTAAAAATAAAATGGGCTAAAACTGATAAGATTTGAAAATATGAGGTCTGTTATAAAAACAAACTAATTTAGCAAATTAATAAGAAAGAGAGATAGTAAGAAAAAGAGAGAGTTGAGAGAATTTCAGTGTGCATTCAATTGCACAACACTGATGGCTATTTATAGCCAGTACAAAGAAGGAAAACGTAAAAAAAATTGGGGAATAAAGTTGGGGAACAAAGATGAGTGGAAGAAAAAAGTAGAAGGAAAAAGTGAAAGGAAAAAGTGGACATGACATCCACTTGTACAACAGTCTCCTTGAATGTCCACGTGTAATGTGCCTCATTAAAAACTTTATAAGAAACAATATGCATAGTTATCCTGAACACCCATAGATGTTGTGCCTCGTTAAAACCTTACTAGGAAAAATCAGTGGGGAAAAATTCTAATGAAAAAAAAAGAGTACACACATCTGATAATACGCCTTGAGTGCCGCCTTATTAAAACCTTACCAGGAAAATCCAGTGGGATAAAACCTTGGTTAAGGAAAAAAGAGTACAACGCGTATTTTACTCCCCTGATGAAAATTTCATTTGATATTTTGGAGACGACACATTCTAATCTTATATCTTAGTTTCTCAAAATTTGATGTTGGTAATGCCTTTGTGAATAAATCTGCAAGATTATCACTCAGACGAACTTGTCGTACATCAATATCACCGTTCTTCTAAAGATCATGTGTGAAGAATAATTTTGGAGAAATATGGTTCGTTCTGTCTCCTTTTATGAAGCCACCTTTCAATTGAGTTATGTACGCGGCATTATCTTTGAATATAACTATGGGTACTTTGACATCATTTTTCCGGACGCATCTTTCTTTGATGAATTGTATTATCGATCTCAATCACACACATTCTCTACTTGCTTAATGAATTTCTATTATTTCAGCATGATTTGAAGAAGTAACAATAATAGACTGCTTTGTAGATTGCCATGATATAGCAGTTCCTCCGTATATAAATAAATAACTTATTTAAGATCGAGCTTTATGTGGGTCTGATAAATAACCTGCATCTACATAATCAATAAGGTCTGCACAACCTTTGTTAGTATAAAACAAACTCATATCAATGGTACCCTCTAGGTATTACAAAATATGTTTGATACCATTCCAATGTCTTCGCGTTGGGGATGAATTATACCTTGCCAGCAAATTTACAGAAAATTTTATATCACGCCTGATTGCGTTAGTAGGATACATAAGTTCACCAATAGCACTGAGATATGGTACTTGAAGACCAAGAAGTTCTTTGTTCTCTTCTAGAGGTCGAAATGAATCTTTATCCACTTCTAGTGATCGAACAACCATTGGAGTACTTAATGGATGTGCTTTGTCCATGTAAAATCATTTTAAGATTTTCTCAATGTAGGCAGATTGGTGGACAAAGACTCCGTCTGCTAAACGTTCAATTTGCAGACCTAGACAAAGTTTTGTCTTTCCAAGATCCTTCATCTCAAATTGTTTATTTAAATGTTCAATCACCTTTTGGACCTCTTCAGGGATTCCAATCAGATTTATGTCATCAACATAAAAGGCGAGTATAACAATCACTAATCTCGTTTTCTTAATAAAAATACATGGACAAATTACATCATTTATATAACCTTCATTTATCAAGTACTCACTAATGCAATTATACCATATACGCCCTGATTGTTTCAGACCATATAATGATCTTTGCAATTTGATGAAGTACATCTCCCAAGATTTAGTACATATTTCAGGCAATTTTAATCCTTCTGTGATTTTCATGTAAATTTCATTATCAAGTGAACCATAAAGGTAAGCCGTAACTACATCCATTAGATTTATTTTGAAGATTTTTATGTACAGCTAAACTGATGAAATATCAAAAAGTTATTCCATTCATAGCAGTGAATATGTTTTTCCATAGTTGACTCCGGGTCTTTGAGAGAATCCTTGTGTAAGAAGGCGTTCCTTGTATTACAATTTCATTGCTCTCATTTTATTTTCGCACAAAAATCCATTTATAGACAACTGGTTTTACACCTTCAGGAGTTTGGACTACATTCTTCGACGGATTTAGGTTCAAGACTCTCACTATCTTGCATGAGGTTAAGTGCAACATTATATGCAAAAAATATTATCAATCGTGATTTTTGATCTATCTAAATTTATCTCATCACCGATAAAACTTATTAAAAGTTCTTCATTCATTTGAGTCTCGGGTTCACTGATTTCTTCAGGAATATCAGGATTATTCAAATCTTGACCTTCTTTAGGAGGTTCTTTTGTAATATCGTCTTTATTATTTCTTATGCTTCTATTTCAGTTCCTGTGTCTGTCGCTATTGCCCTATTCTCTCTCAATTGCGGGACCATCTGTGTACGTTGTGGTGGTGCTACAAACATGTCTACTGCACAACCAAAAATTCATAGATGTACTATATTTGGCTCATGACCAAATACTAATTGTGATGGAGAGTATTTATTATAATTTGTCGGTCTGAGATGTACAAGTGCTGCATGTAAGATAGCATGATCCCAAATAGTAATCGGCAATTTTGTTTTCATAAGTAGAGATCTTGCTATCAATTGTAGGCGCTTATAAATGACACTACAAGGCCATTTTGAGTATGAAAATGAGCAACAGGATGTTCAATTTTTATCCCAATTGATAAGTAATAATCATCAAAAGCTTGGAATGTAAATTCTCCAGCATTATCAAGGCGAATAGCTTTAATTGGATAATTTGGAAATTGCGCCCTTAATCTTATTATTTGTGCCAACAACTTCTCAAACGGCAGGTTGCGAGATGATAAGAGGCACACATGAGACCATCTAGATGATGCATCTATCAGGACCATAAAATATCTAAACAATCCACTAGGTGGATGAATAGGTCCACATATATCCCCTTGTATACGCTCTAAAAAACCAGGAGATTCGATGCCAACCTTCAGGGTTGATGGTCTGGCATTTAATTTGTCTTGATAATAAGTAGCACATAAAAATTCATCATTCGTAAGAATCTTCAGACTCTTTAACGGATGTACAGTTGAATTTTCAAGAATTCGTGTCTCATTATTGATCCAGGATGACCTATTCGATAATGCCATAACAAAAATGTATTTAGATCAATAAACTTCTGGTTTGCGATCAAAAAGTGCTTCAATTGTTCTATTTTTTGCATAATATAGGCTAGACAACAAAGTTGATAATTTTTTCAAGATATATTTCTGGCCTGAGACAGTCTTGGTTATACCAAGGTATTCAATATTCATTTCATTTAGTGTTTTAACATGATATCCATTTCTGCGGATATCTTTAAAACTTAACAAGTTACTTGGGGATTTAGAAGAGAATAGTACATCTTCTATAACAATCTTTGTCCTCTTAGGCAGAAATATAGTAGCTATTTCGGAGCCTTTAATCATTTTTGAAATACCAGAAATTGTAGTAACATTTGTTTTTCTTCTAAGCAAGTAGGAAAAATTATTTCTCGTCTTTAAAAATAGCATGAGTTGTTTCACCATCAATTACATAAATATCCTCGTGATTGATCAGTGATCCAAATAAAATTTGAGGCATATCCATATTTTTCTTTGTAAAATGCTCAAAGTGATGAAGGTTCGTGCTGATAACGTGTTATAAAACAAACTAATTTAGCAAATTAATAAGAAAGAGAGAGAGTTGAGAGAATTTCAGTGTGTATTCAATTACACAACATTGATGGCTATTTATAGCCAGTACAAAGAAGAAAAACGTAAAAAAAATAATTAGAAAATAAAATTGAAGGACAAAGATGAGTGAAAGGAAAAAGTAGAAGGAAAAAGTGGACATAACATCCACTCGTACAACAGGATCATTTTTATAAGTTTGGGTTAACAATGAATGCGCCACATGTGTTGAATGTCTGTTTATTTTTTTATTTTTTTGTTTGCAAAAGCTTATTTGTACACAATTAAGTGATGTAATAATATATTTTAGTTAAGTCATAAGTGTGCTAAACTAAATGAAAAAAAGCATCTCTAAAAATGATTATCCGTTATAGCAAAATCAGATGTGAACCGTAGCTAAATCAATTTCGGAGACCAAAATCCAATTGTAGCTAATAACGGGGCGAATATACCTTAATATTATCGGATTCATCTGAATTCAATATATATTCTCAATATATAATATAAATTTATGTATGAAAATATATTAAAATGACAAATTAATTATATAAGTGTTTTAAAGTATAGTGAGATATAATAAATATGATAATTTTTTTCAAAAGTTTAAGTGTCACATCATTAAAAAGAATAGAATAATTTACTTTTTGACTTAAATGACTTTTTGAGCAAGTAGAAAAAAATAAATGACTTTTATGATACAAGATTAAAATAATAAAAAATAAATTTCTTTTATGATACAAAAAGAAAAAGTGACTTTGCTCATCTATTTCCAGTAGCTGAGTTAGGTATGAGACGAGCATACAATTTTTTGTTTGAACATAAGAAAGCTATAATCACGTTGATCCACTTTTAATTATTTTTGCTTTTCATTGCAACCAAATTAAACAGGAATACATTATGAAAACACAGACGTCGTACCATATAGTGTCTCATCAAATAATGATAGCTTAGCAGCAACTTCTATAAATTAATAAAAGAAAAACAAAGACATATTCAAGTGGAGAAACAAAAGAATTTTATTCTTATATGTTCTAAATTCAACGAATCTTAAATTATCGATTTTGGTATTTCAAGTCATTCTTAATTATCTATTTTGTGAGTTTCAAACCTTGCAAGTCTTTGAATTTCAAATTATTTAGTTCTGAGTTGTTAACTTGCTAAATTGAATGAAATTCAAATCATCTATTTCCAAAACGGATCTCAAATTATTCATTTCCTAACTTCAAATCCTTTCAAGCTTTGGAAGCATGGGTACTTCACAACTTCATGTGGCTCTTCTTTCGAGCCCCGGCATCGGCCACCTTATTCTAATCACAGTGCTCGGCAATCACCTAAAATTAAAGTCACTGTATTCGCCTTCACAACTAGCTCTTCCCCGATTGAGACACAAAATCTCAAAGGCCCTTCCGATGGTAAAAAAGTACCAATAGACAAATTCCAATTCCTTCGGTGGATGTCACCGGGCTAATCGATTCCACCACCAAAGTATTCACTCAGCTCCGAATCATAGTTGGCGAATCCCTGCCAACTACCCGCTCTGCCATTTCCAATTTGAACCATTCTCTAAATGCTCTAATTGCGGACCTTTTCTGCACTAGCGCGATTCCAATTGCTGATGAATTCAACATTCCAAAAAACGTGTACCATACGAGCAACGCGTGGTCCACTGCTCTAATTGTTCACACTCAAATCTTCAATAAACAAATTGATCTGAAAGAACCATTAGTAATTCCTGGTTGTACACCACTTCAACCCGAATGCTTAGTAGATCCAATGTTGGATCAAAATGATCAACAGTATCGCGATTGGATATCCAAGGCATAAAGCAGTAATATTTGCAAAGTTATGTCTTAAAATGAAAAGATGTATTTTTTTATCTTAAGTAAATCATAAGTATTTATTAGTTTCCCCCCTATAAAGTGATCTATACAAAAAATATTTTTCTCTTCTTAAAAAAAAAAAACTCTTTATTCTCCAAATTCTGCACTTAAAACTATAAAAAAAAATATACTTTTTTGCTTCCTTTGACTAATTCATTTTGGATGATTGCTTAGTTGGGGAATTCAGAAGGCCTGTCAAGCACTTTCTCCATTTCATAATACAAGTGATGATTTTAGCTTTAAAAGTATTTTTACTAACTTATTTTTAAGAATATCTCCAAAAAAGTAGTTTTTTGACATTATTTTATTGTACTCTTTTTTTTTTTTTCTTTCTTGGTGACTTGAATTTACAATCTTAGGTGTCGTTTGGCCTCAAATAGTTTTTCGAAAAAATTTGAAAAAAATTTGGGGACTAGTGTTTGTGCCATATAATTTGTCATTGCTTGGTAAATATATTTGGCAAATATCCCAAGTTTTCAAGTTCTAGAAAATAATAGAACTTGGGAACTTGGGAAGTTTAAAAATTTTAAAATTATCCCAAATTTTTATATTTTATAAAAACACCCATTATTTATTAATTTTGTCACGATCCGATTTCGAGTGTGATGGCACCTGTCCTTTCCTAACGGACAAGTCAGCCTAAACCCAACATTTCGATAAATAAAGCGGAAACAATTTAATTAAGTAAATAATAAATAAAAGCAAAAGTCTTTCAACTTAAATACCCTCAAAGATTGATTGTCACATGTACAAACTGTTAAATAACGAAAATGAAATGAAAGTAAAACTCTCAATATGTCTTCAACTCCCCAATAGAGTAAAGCATAAAATACAGGAAGTACGAGAGTTCGCTGGATATAAATGGCTACCTCTCTCGACTCCAAAAGCTTCGAATGATCAAAAAGAGACGGTGATTAAAGTCCGGGCTTAGAACGTACACAGGTGTAGAAGTAAGGGTGAATACCAAACAACACGTTACCCAACAAGCTAATTAGAAAAACTAAGTAAATCTAATACAATACACGAACTCTTTTTCCAACCCAACCCAACCTCCAAACAACAACCTACACAGAAATCAGCCCAACCTAACAGTTCATACTATACAGTTAAGTAAGGTTCAGATTACAACTCAATATCACAAGATGTATCGTACAAATACTCACAAGTCACAAATAGACATCAAACTGTCACCACAGATATGTAGAATATGTATATGCACACTCAAATGATCATGCATGTGTGCAATTGCCGGCAAAGACCTCGACATAATAAACTCTAACCGAAAATGACCTCGATCTCATAATATCTGACCAAAAATAACCTCTGTCCCACAATCTCGCCGGAAATGACCTCGACAATGTAATCCCACCAAAAATAATATCGGCAATATAATTCTGCCGGAAATGACCTCGGCCTATCAATCTCTCATCGAAAATGACCTAGGCCATATCACATCTCTGATTGAAAGTGATCTCGATCTCGCAATCATATACCTCTCTCACAATATTTCAGAACCAATACTATCAGCATGCTCATACAAGTAATGAGGAATAATCAATTCAGACAAACTGCAATCACAATTAGACTACCAAGTATTTCATCAAATACACATAGATATCGAGATTACGACATACAAGTTTCAATACTTAATAATATCACACATCATCTTTTATTAACCCGTCGATTCATGTTAAATTAGTTCATGTCATAATTAAACCTGGAACCTCATCCCCATTACGCCCCAACATGTACAATGAGATATTCGGGAATTCTAAGCGATTCACGGAGTTTTAAGAGTCCACTTGCCTTAGTCAAGACGCGATCAATCAATCCACGTGTGCCTTTCCCTTTTGATTATACTCCGATTCTCCACAATCTATTCAAGTATTGATTCACAAACAGAAACCAACTCCAAAAATACTAAGAATGTGAAATTCGGTGAAAAGGAGGTCAAAGTCTCATAATTTGACTTCACAAAATAGGGGTTTAAATCCGATTTTTTTTGATGAAATTGTTCCTCTTAGTCTTAGGAACTCAACAGCAAAAATCATTTCAAAAATCCAGACCTAATCAAGTCACAATCACCATTTTAAGAAATTCTCAATGTTCTTGAAAAAGGGTTATTTTCACCCATTGAAATTCCCAAATACATGTTAAAATCATCAATTAATCATTGAAAAGACACGAAGTAGGGTCAAAATAATTTACCCAATAAAATCCCACGAAAATCCTTCTCCAAATCGCCTACCCAAGCTTTCCAAACTCAATAATGGTGAAAAACACCTTAAACCCTGTCAAAACCTCCTCTGATGTTGTTTAAGCGACAACGGTTTGCTTAAGCGGATCATCTCTTTTGCGACCCCCGCACCTTCGCTAAGGTGATAAGCTCAGTCGCTAAGGTGACTTCCTCACCTGACCCTGACCTTCTCTTTCGCGAATAATGGGATCATTTAAGCGAGCGTAGCGATCGCGACCTCGCCCTTGCGATCGTGAGGTCTGCACCAGAACACAGCTGAAATTCAAAATTCACCAAGTTTCAAAGTTTTGAATTGACCCTCGGGATTTGTTTAGGGTCTCGTATATACAAACCATATATGCAACCCTAATAAACTCGACGTTACGGACTCAATGGGACCATAGAAATTCGATTTCGAAGCCTTCTTGACCCAAAAACTAAAAAGTCGCAATTAAAATAACCTTATGCCTCAAAAGACCAAAACGCCCTCGAAGCTTTCAGAAAAATACACACTCTCTAGGCCTAAAAACACCCTCTGAATACAACGGAGTCGTCGAAATTTAATTCCGAGCATCCAATCCTCAAATATTGACCAAAGTCAAACCTGTGGCCAAAACCTCAAATATTTCCAACTTAACCCCTCAAATCCACGATACGACCGAATATGATTCCTTCAACTCTTCTAGACCAATTTCAATATTACGAAACTGATGGAATCGACGAAATTCTGTTTTGGGATTTGAAACTCCGATTGACCTCAAATACCACTTTTGAGTCATTCTAAACCTCTAAAACTCAAGATTAATCAAAAATCTCAACTTTTTAAGAAAACTACGGAATCGACATCAGATATCAATCAAATATGACTCGGAGAAACTACCAGAAGGGGTAAAATAGTCTTTTTATGAAAATTTCTAAAAATGACTTTGAGGGTCATTACAAATTTTAACTAATATTTATCTATTAACTTAATCTATTAACGTGGTCAACCAACACCATTAAATAAAATATCTCTCTATTAATTAAAAAAAATAGTTTGTTACTACCTCATCCGAAAAAGAATAGTTTTAGTGATAAGATTGACAAAAAATAATAATTTATTTTTAATGCGATCAATGTATTGTTCTTGTCCATATTGTTATTTTATTGTTGTTGATTGTTATCAATTATATTATAAGTTTTTTTAACGGATCATGTTTATTATAAAATGATAATACAAACTTATGAGTATTTTTTAATAATTTTTAAATCTTACGGGTACAAAATAATATTTTTTGAAATAGTCAAATGTTCTTGAAAAAAATTGTGGCCAAACGCATGGTGAAATTTCACCAAAACTCCGCCTAAAAATAACTTGCCAAGAATATTTGGAAATTTGGGACCAAACGCTAGCTTAGTTTTACAGGTGAAGAGTGCTTATCATCCAAACAAACTTTCTTGTCTTTGATAATTTTTTCGTTATGTAAAATTTCATTCATTTAAATAAGATAAAATTTTAAAAATAAATTAGCGTCTTCTTAATTTTGTGAAACGTTACTTTTTTTTTGAAACAATGTTTCTTATTTTGAATCAAAATAAAAAGATAAAAACACAACTTATTATGAAACAGAGGTAGAAGTGTATGCTAAAACTATTTTGTGTCCTTTATTATGCAAGCGATGGATGTTACCATCCAAATGGGACCCGCCCACTTGCCAATTTGTCAAAATTGGCAATAAATTGTCTTCTTCTTTGCCTATATATAGGCGATGTTGCAGAACAGAAAGATACACACGAAAATAAAAATTATTTCTACTCTCTCTATATTGTCTTACTCTCTTTCCTTTATTATTTTGCCAAGTTAAATTTATTTTCATAACACGTTATCAGCACGAAGCTTTAATTTTCTCCAGAAAATTAACTTCTATATCAGGTATATCTACTAAAGAAATTTTATTTTAGTTGTGTTTTCTATTTCTAAAATTAATTTCTATCCCAGTTTTATCATGTCAAATTTATCAAAACTTGAATTTGTGGCACTTGACATTTCTGGAAAAAATTATTTATCATAGATTCTTAATGCTGAAATTCACCTTGACGCTAAAGGTCTTGGTGATACTATTAAACAAAATAATAACGCATCAAGTCAAGATTAAGCAAATGCCATGATTTTTCTCCGTTATCATATTCATGATGGATTAAAAACTAAATATTTAACTGTGAAAGACTCTCTTGAATTATGGACTAATTTGAAGGATCGGTATCACCACCTAAAACTTATGGTGTTATCAAAAGCTCGATATGACTGGATTCACCTTCGCTTTTAAGATTTTAAAACTGTGACAGAGTATAATTCTGCCATCCACAAGGTAAGTTCCATGTTAAAATTATGTGAAGATTCTATCACTGATGATGACTTACTTGAGAAAACTCTGTCCACTTTTCACGCTTCAAATGTGTTGTTACAACAACAGTATCGTGAAAAAGGATTTAAGAAGTATTCTGAATTAATTACATGCTTATTTGTGGCTGAGCAAAATAACACTTTGTTGATGAAAAATCATGAAGCCCGTCCCATTGGATCTGCACCATTCCCTGAAGTGAATGTTGTAGTAGTGTATAATTAGTCTGAATCAAGATAAAATAATTATCGCGGCCGCGGCCATGGATGTGGGCGAGGAC